>NW_020842240.1:0-1359 GCF_003676395.1 Aethalodelphis obliquidens | reverse complement strand
TCCTTGGCTCATAGCCCCTTCCTTATATCACTCCAACCTCCTGCTTCAACAACACATCTCCTATTACTGACTTTGACCTTCTTGCTTCCCTCATAAAAGGACCCTTGTGATTACCTTGGGCCCTCTTGGATATTCCAGGATAATCCTCCCATCTCGGGATCCTTAATATAATTCCATCAGCAAAGTTCTTTTGGCCATGTTAGGTAACATCTTCATAGGTTCTGGGGATTAGATCATGGACATCTTTAGGGAGTTATTATTCTGTCTACCACAGTGGATACCCACCCTATCTCTGCTACTTCCTAGCTATGTGACATAGTGATTAGCTACAAGCACATTACTCATTCTCTCTGTGCCTTTGTTCCCTTGAAATAAAAATGGGGGTAGTAGTAGTACTTTCCTTGTAGGGTGAAGATTAAATGTTATTGTAGGTGGAGGGCTTGGAACCATGCCTAGCCCCTAGGATGTGTTCAATGACTTCTACCTGTTGTGAGCTGTGGGTATCAGTGCTCCTCTGGTGAATCTGGTCTCCAACAAACTCTGTTTCATTCTCTGCTACTGACTGCAGAGCCAATGTCCTTGTCAGGCCAATTTATATATGTATTTATGTATTTATTTGGCTGTGCCACGTGGCTTCGTGATCTTAGTTCCTGACCAGGGATAGAACCTGTGCCCCCTGCAGTGGAAGCACTGAGTGCTAACCACTGGACTGCCAAGGAATTCCCCTTGTCAGGCCAATTTAAGGAGACAGTGCCTTTTGGTCCTTCATCAGTTTGTTGCAGTACAATAACCTTCCTGGTTTTGTATTCCTGCAACCACTCCTTCACTACAGTCAGGGAGCTTCTTGAGTTCCACCTGCAGCATTAACCTAGCTGTGGCTCCGGGACAAGAAAAAGGATAGACTAGCTTTAAGAAATTGTAGCTCAGTGTTACGGGACTAACCATGAATCCATGCCCGAAGTCTACTAAGTCCTTGTTTCAGTGACCATCCTTGTAAGAATCTTCCAAAATGGAGTTTCATTCTTGTCCTCACCCATCTTCCTAACACAGGGTTGCTGTCCCCAGTCTGATGGAACCCCTGACATTGCCATCTTCTAGTCTTTATGCCTCACATCCCTACATCCTTCAAAGTGTGTAGCAGCACACCACCAGCATGTGCCCTCCGCCCCCTGGAAGGGATTTCAAAGCCCTTCCTTCACAACAAATGTGGGGAATAAAAGTCTGTTCCTTTTATAGAATAAATTGGATTTGGACTTGCAGGTGTCTGCTGTACAAGGGTTGTCATGAAAGAAGAAATTGTCATGTGTAGATGAGAGTGGAACAGATGTCTCCTTCCAACTTGGGGGATCTATGAATTCA
>NW_020842239.1:0-1359 GCF_003676395.1 Aethalodelphis obliquidens | reverse complement strand
CCCTATCCCTGCGCCAATACTAAGCCGTCTCCTGACAAGTACCCTAACCTGGACACTCTATAGTCCCCGTTCCTAAGACTAACACTGCCCCAATCCTTGCCCTGTTCCTAAGTCGTCCCCTGGCACGTACTCTAACCCTACTCCTCTGTCGTCCCCTAACCTGGACCCTCAACAGTTCCCGTTCGTAAGCCGTCCCCTGACACGTACTATAACCGTACACCTCTGTCGTCCCCTAACCTGGACCCTCAACAGTCCCCGTTCCTAAGCCTAACCCTGCCCCAATCCCTGCCATAATCCTAAACCGTCCCCTGACACGTACTATAAGCCTACACCTCTGTCATCCCGTAACCTGGACCCTCAACCGTCCACGTTCCTAAGCCTAACACTGCCACAATCCCTGCCATAATCCTAAGCCATCCCCTGATACGTACTATAAACCTACACTCTGTCGTCCTCTAACCTGGACCCTCAACAGTCCCTATTCCCAAGACTATCTCTGCCCCAATCCCTGCCTGAATCCTAAGCTGTCCTCTGACACATACTCTAACCGTACACCTCTATCATCCCCTAACCTGGACCCTCAACCGTCCCCGTTCCTAAGTCGTCTCCTGACAGAAACGTACTCTAACCCTACCCCTCTGTCGTCCCCTAACCTGGACCCTCAACAGTCCCCATTCATAAGCCTAACTGTGCCCCAATCCTAAGCCATCCCCTGACACGTACTCTTACCCTACACCTCTGTCGTGCCCTATCCTGGACCCTCAACAGTCCCTGTTCATAAGCCTAACCCTGCTCCAATCCTGGGCCGTCCCCTGACACGTACTCTAACCCTAAACCTCTGTCGTCCCATAAACTGGACCCTCAACAGTCCCAGTTACTATGCTGTCCCCTCACACGTACATTCACTCTACACCTCTGTTGTCCCCTAACATGGACTCTCAACCGTCCCCGTTCCTAAGCCGTCCCCTGACAGACACGTACTCTAACCCTACAGCTCTGTCGTCCCCTAAACTGGACCCTCAGCAGTCCCCGTTCCTAAGCCTAACTGTGCCCCCATCCTAAGCCGTCCCCTGATGCGTACTCTAACCCTACACCTCTGTCGTCCCCTAACCTAGATCCTCAACAATCCCTGTTCCTTAGCCGTCCTCTGACACATACTCTAACACTACATCTCTGTCGTCTCCTAATCTGGACCCTCATGAGTTCCCGTTCCTAAACCGTCCCCTGACAGTCACGTACTCTAACCCTACACCTCTGTCGTCCCCTTACCTGGACCCTCAACAGTCCTCGTTCCTAAGCCTAATGCTGCCCCAATCCTAAGTAGTCTCCTGACACGTACTCTAACCCTATACCTCTGTC
>NW_020842238.1:0-1360 GCF_003676395.1 Aethalodelphis obliquidens | reverse complement strand
GGGCTAGGGTTAGGGTTAGGGGACGGGGACGGTTTATGGTCCAGGGGTGGGTACGACAACACTTTAGGGGGAGCGTACGTGTGAGGGCGTGGGTTAGTGTTAGCGTACGGGTTAGGATTAGGGGACGAGTGAGGGTCAGGATTCGGGGAAGGGTTAGGGTTAGGGTTCGGGCTAGGGTTAGGGTTAAGGGACGGGGACGGTTTAGGGTCCAGGTGAGGGTACGACAATTGTTTAGGGGGAACGTACATGTGACGGCACGGGTTAGTGTTACAGTACGGGTTAGGATGGGCACGGGTGAGGGGCAGGCTTCTGGGAAGGGTTCGGGTTAGTGTTCGGGTTAGGGTTAGGGTTAGGGGACGGGGACGGTTTAGGGTCCAGGTGAGGGTACGACACCGGATTAGGGGGAGCATACATGTGTGGGCACGTTTTAGTGTTAGCGTACGGGTTAGGATTAGGGGACGGTAAGGGGAAGCCTTCGGGGAAGTGTTAGGTTTAAGGTTCGGGCTAGGTTTAGGGTTAGGGGACGGGGATGGTTTAGGGTCCAGGTGAGGGTACGATAACGCTTTAGGGGGACCGTACATGTGAGGGCACGGGTTAGTGTTAGCGTATGGGTTAGGATTAGGTGATGGGTGAGGGGAAGGTTCCGGGGAAGTTTTAGGGTTAGGTTTCGGGCTAGGCTTAGGGTTAGGGTTAGAGTACGGTTTAGGGACCAGGTGACTGTATGACAACGGTTCTGGGGGAGCGTACGTGTGAGGGCACAGGTTAGTGTTAGCGTACGGCTTATGATAGGGGACGGGTGAGGGGAAGGCTTCGGGGAAGGGTTAGGGTTAGGGTTTGTGCTAGGGTTAGGGTTAGGGCACGGGGATGGTTTAGGGTCCAGATGAGGGTACGACAATGGTTTTGGCGGAGCGTATATGTGAGGGCACGGATTAGTGTTAGAGTACGGGTTAGGGTGGGGACGAGTGAGGGGAAGTCTTCGGGAAGTGTTAGATTTAGGGTTCGGGCTAGGGTTAGGGTTAGGGGACGGGGACGGTTTAGGGTCCAGGTGATTGTACGACAACGATTTAGGGGGACGGTACGTGTGAGGGCACAGGTTAGTGTTAGCGTACGGATTAGGATTAGGGGACGTGTGAGGGGAAGGCTTCGGGGAACGGTTAGGGTTAGGGTTCGGGCTAGGGTTAGGGTTAGGGGACGGGGACGGTTTTGGTTCCAGGTGAGGGTATGAAAACGCTTTAGGGGGAGCGTACGTTGAGGGCACGGGTTAGTTTCAGCGTCCGTGTTAGGATTAGGGGACGGGTGAGGGTCAGGCTTCTGGGAAGGTTTAGGGTTAGGGTTTGGGCTAGGGTTAGGGTTAGGGGAC
>NW_020842237.1:775-1361 GCF_003676395.1 Aethalodelphis obliquidens | reverse complement strand
ATGCGGTGTCGCTGACGGCACACCCAGCAGAAACACAGGCCTGGAAGCAAGGCCCTGATTTGCCGTGCAGAAGCGGAGGCGTGCAGCAGTTTCCATGAGCCGGTGGCCTGTGCTCTGCGTACCTTTAACGGCAGCACAGTTTTCTGGACACCTTGGAGGCTAGCGTGGGCACCCTGTTGCCGGCAGGAACACTGAGTACCCCCAGGCGCACCTGGGTCTGCTAAGCAACATCCAGGCCCGTAGCCCTGTAGAGCCCCTCTGTGCATGCCGAGCGTAGGGAAACGCACTGCGCTCTCTTTTGGAGCGTCTTAATTTCCTCAGCCCTCGCGCACGTTCACGAACACCGTTCTGGCACATCCCACATGGCGTAGAAGTCTTAGGCGTTGCCCTAGTCTGAGCTGCACTCAGAGTAACCCTCGGTTTCGCATTCCATCTGGGACCTCCTGCCTGAAGTCACCATGCCTCCTAGAGGAAGTCGGCTTGCGTTCTGATTGCAGTTGAAGTCCTGTTCTTCCTGTGGCACTGCAGGCTTTAGAATAGCCACAGGCCCAGAGGAGCAGCTACGGCGTTCCTTGGTTGAGGCAGT
>NW_020842237.1:0-675 GCF_003676395.1 Aethalodelphis obliquidens | reverse complement strand
CTGCATCAAGCGAACTGCCTCAACCAAGGAACGCCGCAGCTGCTCCTTGGTTGAGGCAGTTCGCTTGATGCAGAACACCCTACTTCGAGAAGCTGATTCAGGGAAGGAAACACAGGGTAACCTGTGTCTCTTTGGACTTGTTAGAAACCACAGTGGGGTATGCTGAGTGTGCCCATGGAAACGGGGGCCTGCTGGAAGTAGCCTTGCTTTCCCATTTTGAAGGCTGCATTCATGCTGCGTTGAAGCTGCCTGACATTCCCTGCACTTGATAGGCCTCTAAACCCTGGAAGAATGCTTCTGGGGAGAAAATGAATTTGCTGTCTAAACCAAGTTCTTCTGTGCCTGTGGTGTGGTCACCCTGACAAGCTCTAGCGTTAAAAGGAAACTCAAGGTGTGAACTTGCCTCCAGCTTAGGCCCTTAGTAGCCATGTAGATACGGAGGCATACAGCTCTTTCCATGAGTTCTTAGTCGCTTATATGCTTTATTTTAAAGGAAGTACATTTCTGAGGACTCTTAGTCCTCTCGGGTATGCATCATTTCCCCTCCAAGTTCACTGGGTACCTCCAGAGCCCTGTGTGCCGGCTTTGAAACTTCGAGTCCCATTCGTTGATCCCTTGGAGGCCCTCTGTGCGTGCCTAGAGACGGGCAACACACTGTACGTTCCTTGAGGAGAG
>NW_020842236.1:0-1361 GCF_003676395.1 Aethalodelphis obliquidens | reverse complement strand
CCAGTAGCCTTGCAAAACATCTGCAATTACCTGGAAAGACTTCTCTGCGTAGCCGCACTGTAGCTCCCTCTGGGAGCTTATTAATGTTGCCAAGGCATGAGCCCAGGCCTTCAGACTTCGAGAACCATGCCCTTTCCACCGTGAAACACTGCTTTTTGAGCCATCTTTTGAGATCTCTGGGGAAGTAATACCTGCAATGTAATTGATATGTTTACCTATAGCTTACTCTGCGCTCCAACCCTGCCTGCCCCTGGGGTCTTCAAATAAATCACCACAGCTAGAAAGGCAGAATGGAATTTTTACAACCGCAGTAAAGAACAATTATTTAAATCATCCCATCTTGAAAGAACCATGAACTCAATCACCCCAGACAGATGTGGGCCATAAAAATCTGTTAGATCCTAAGATCTGCCACCCCAAATACTGACCATTTGGGCTGATGAAATTCATCCTGTCAACAGCAGAATGTCCACACGTCATCAGTATCAGGGCTGTTCGTTTGCTTGGGTTTTTTTTAAAGGTCGTTGTTTAAAGGGTAGCCCCCTGTGGGAAAGAATGCATGAGAATTCTGGTGAATTTTTTAAGCCTATGACATTTAGGCATTAAATGATATTTGAAAGCTCTCTCTCTCTGCTTTGGTCTCTATCTTTGCCCCTTTCTCTCTCTTCTCTCTCTCTCTCTGCCTCCCCCAGATACTTTATAGGGAAAAAAAAAAAAGAGTGGCATTTAAATAATATATGATTTTTATTATACACGACCTTAAACTTCTAAAATTATACAATAACCTTGAGACTTTAAAAATTCCCTTTGTGGCTGTCCTTGAAGGGTTTGTGGCATTGTGGTCCAGCCTGAGGGACAGTTCTAATTCACAGCCCCCTTACAGACATTAAATGATTTGTCTGCCCTGGAACCTGCTAGGGATTCACCTCCAGGGCTTGGGCTTTGCTTCATTCCTCGGGTGGGGACTCTCTCCTCGTACTACCATCCTCAGTGCCAAGCGAGCACCAAGGAACTTGGGAAGATGACTTTCCCCCATTACTGAGATTTTAATAGCAACTGCATGGCAGACAAGCCCACCACAGCCTCCAAAATGAACCCAGTGGGCTGGGAGCTTCCGCTGTTGGATGAAAGTAGACCAGTGACCTTTTTGCAAAGAGGCCATGTAATAAAAATCAATATCAAAAGGAAACTGGCAACATCCGTTCCGTCTGTCATGTTCCCCTTCGCAAGCTTGCTGACTGCCCCAAACAGATAACGGATGGGCCGCTACATGACTCCCCCTGATAAGTGGTCAAAGGAGATGAACAGAATTATGCCAGGAAATGGAGACAGTAAATCACCATGTGGAAACAGGCACCATC
>NW_020842235.1:0-1361 GCF_003676395.1 Aethalodelphis obliquidens | reverse complement strand
CAAGTACTCATGTAATATTTGTTTAGAGAATGAAAGATAGCAAATAATTGAGAACAAAACTTGACTTTTTAGTGTTATTTTGAAATTTTTTATCAAAATGACAGAACATAACGATTCAGTTATACATTTATCCTTGGTCATGTTCTTGCTTAAATCATGTAACTAATAACATACAGTTCACTCCAACAGCATTTTTATGTTCCCACGTATTAGGTATTTTGTTGTTTGCTTGGGAAACTCAGATAAATACAACATTGACTCTTTATTCAATGTTTTCTTATTATAAGTGAGTGATGAAATAATAGTTGGTACTGCTCACTGTACTCTGTGCCACCTACTATTTAATCACCTAATAAGATACTTCGAGGTGAAATTTAATCATCAGCAGTCTTATTTTGTATATGTGTGTAAAATAATTTAAATGCATTCAAAATATGCATTGTGTTGTGGCAATATAGGTAAATTTATGTATAAAAATCATTGGATATAATGGTTATTCAATTAATATTTTGGATTGATTGAATATATCACTAATATGAATGAGTAATTCATACTACTATAATCCTTTCATTTCAGTTGAGCTCTCTATATTTTCTTCTCTTTTGAAGAGAATGGCACTTCAGTATAATCACAAAGAGTGAATAGATGGGATTGCATAGTCTCAATCAACCTACTTTTTACATGCAAAAAATTTAAAAACACATAATTTTAAATTTCCTATATTTCACAGTAAACATTATTGTTCAAACCTTAGAGTTACAACAATATAAAATGTTAGTAAAATCAATGTTTTGTTGAAATTATAGTAATTCATGCAAGATTTTTTAGAAACTGACACTAGTGAAAACTCTGAAGTAGTGTAGTTTTTTGGCATTTATTTTTCAAACTTCCAATTGGAAACTCAATCACAAAGGCCCATCCACAGAGCCACACACTATCTACCCTGATTGCATCTCATGATCCTTACTTCCCTGCCTCCACTCAAACACTGAGTTCTTAGTAGTAATTTTTCAGGGTTTTGATCTCTGATCTGTGCCTTATAATTTGATGAAAGTAATTTTTGAAAGGTTAATATGTCAGGACATTTTTTTGCAAATGTCCTAAACAGGTTCTCTTGTATTACTATGATTATTAGTTTCATAATGTTGCCATAACAAATTGCCACAAATTCAGAGACTTAACACAGGCATTATCTCACAGTGCCTTCACAGTCTGAAGTCTAGCTTCCTTGGGTCTCAGAAGGCTAAAATCAACGTGTCTACATGGCTGTGTTCCTTTCTTGATGCTTTAAGGCAGAATCCACATCCTGGCTTGTGTGAGTGATTGGTAGGATTCACTTCCTTGTGGTTGTAGGGCTAAGG
>NW_020842234.1:0-1362 GCF_003676395.1 Aethalodelphis obliquidens | reverse complement strand
ATTGATGTCTACCTATCACGCACATTTGAAATAAATTTATTACTTTGACTGATCTCAGTGTAATACATTCCAAAGGGGCAACGAGCACACGAAAATTTATGAAGTCTCCATCTTCTGCACTGAAGTGTGCAATAAATTACGTATTATTTGGCCGTGAAATTCACAAGCCATAGAAACCACGCCATTAGCAATGTATACAGTGGTAAACAGCAGGTAATGAGAATGATACAAAACCAAACAGACTGCGTATGTTGGCACTGCTGCCAATAAAGCAATTATTAAATGCATTCATATGCATCTACGCTAGGTAAGCTCTTTAGGGCAATTGCTATGAATTCTACATACCTGTCAGGATACTATATATAGCCCAGTTTCTATGGCCTTTATTCAAAGACGCTGAGAAAGGGTTACTCTGGGTAAATTCAGACCTTTTCTCAATATAGAATTTGGTCAACATGCATTCTGAATAGCAAAATTTCACAGTATTTTCCTACACTAATTGCCACCTCAGCAAATGCAGGATTAAGTATAATGGATTATAAGAAGTTAGAAAGGAAAGATGGAAGAAAAGAAGGAAGGTAGAAAAAAGGTGGGTATGGAGTACTTCAACATTTATGTAAAGAGTGGACCTAAAACTAACCTGAGGTTACTGTGAATTATTAGCATATGCTATAGAAACTTAAATGAAAAAATAAAAAAACCAGCAAGGGAAACTCAAAGATTCTTTGTTTTTTTCACTTTACTGCATATACACATCCATCTTAAAATATCTATATGCTTATATCCAATAAGAGAGCATTGTTTTGCAAGGCTATTTGGCTTCTATCAGTATGTAAAGGTCGGACAACTCAACTTTAGCAGAGTTAGCCTTCAGGTGAATAATTGCTTCTTTCAGGTTGCGAGCATTTGAATTTTCCAGAAATGTTTCCAAAAAATGAAAACTAAAAGAGTCCTAGGACAGCGTCCTTTAGAAGTTTTATAGTATCAAGGTTTTTGGAGGAAGCGTATCCTTGTCGATTATCAACACAATGATTCCAAGCAGGTCAATTTTTGCTGAGTATATTATATAACAGAACCCACTTCACCTCCATTATACTGACAGTGATCTTCCTTACTTCAACCTTGTGCTTCTTAGTAAAGTTGAAAATAATGAGCCAAGAACAGACAGTGACAATGCCAGAGACTCAGATGTACCTATAGGTGCCTTCAGACAACATCAGCCACCCAGGCTAAAGTCCTGGTTTAAAACATCCCAAAATGAATGAATCTCAAAAACCATATGCTGAGCAAGTGAAGCCAGATCAAAAGGGCACCCACTGTATTATTCAACTTACATGAAATTCTAAACTGGGCAAAAGTCAT
>NW_020842233.1:0-1362 GCF_003676395.1 Aethalodelphis obliquidens | reverse complement strand
CCTTCTGTCTGCCGTTCGCCCTTCCTGCCCATTTCTATCCCCTATATTTCTTCCTCCAACCACAGTGGCCAGTATCTTACTTAAATTCCTCTCTTGTCTCTTATCTCGTCTTCTTTCACGGGCTGCCTGCTCTTTCTGCTTGCTTTCTTCCTTCTCTTCCTCTGTTTCTCTTTTGTTATATACTTTATCTGCCTCTTTTACTAACTCCTGAAGCGAAAATCCCTGCAAGCCATCTAGCCTCTGTAATTTCTTCTTAATATCAGGGGCCGCTTGATCTATGAAAGCCATTGCTATAGTAGCCCTATGTTCCTCCGAAGTTGGATCATAAGGGGTAAAGCGTCTAAAGGCTTCCATTAAACGTTCCAGGAACACAGTTGGAGATTCCTGGGGCCCCTGAGTTACTTCCCTTACCTTAGCCAAATTAGTGGGCCGTCTGGCCGCTCCATGGAGACCCGCCACCAGAGCCTGGTGATACGTTTTCAGGCGCTCCCTACCTTCCGGGGCATTGAAATCCCAGTTTGGCCTGACGAGTGGGAAACCAGCATCAATCTCGTTAGGCAGCTGGGTAGGTTGCCCATTGGCGCCTAATACATTTTTTCTGGCTTCTAAAAGAACCCGTTGCCTCTCCTCAGTCGTTAGGAGAGTCTGGAGCAGCTGCTGACAATCATCTCATGTGGGCTGGTGGGAGAAAACAAGAGATTCTATTAAAGCGGTAAGGGCCTGTGGATTTTCGGAAAAAGTTGGGTTATGCATTTTCCAATTATAAAGATCTGCAGAGGAAAAGGGCCAATATTGGAGAGGTCTATTCCCTTGGCCGTCGGGGGGGGCCATACTCTCTAAGAGGTAGGGCAGTGGAGTCCGGGGAGATAGCCCTCCGGCTCCTAGTGCCCGCTGAGGGACCCTTTCTTCTTCCATCATGGATGGTTCCCTTGGTGCCGAGGGCAGTGGAGCTGGGGGTCCTCTAGGTGGTAGGGGATTTGGGGCCGGAGGATAAGGGGGTGGGGAATCCAAAAGAAGCAAATCGGACTGCGGGTCAGGATAAATCGCCTTCGGTGGATCCGGGGCGTCGGGTAGCTTCTCCGTGTTGGGGTTTTTCTTTAAGGCTAATATCTCCGACGCTGCTGATGTGTGCGCGGACGTACCTGTTGAGGAAACAAAGGGCCGGACCCACGGAGGTGGGGAGAGAATTAAATCTTTCCAGACCAAGACATATGGTACTTGGTCTGGGTGTCCGTGGGGATCTATATTAAATATCTTAGACTTCAGCAGCTTAATCTTGTCTAATAAAAAGGATCCTTCGGGGGGCCATCCTATCTGAAATGTTGGCCATTCAGAGGCACACAAAGTCTGCCACTTTCCTTT
>NW_020842232.1:0-1363 GCF_003676395.1 Aethalodelphis obliquidens | reverse complement strand
AAAGGAAAGTGGCAGACTTTGTGTGCCTCTGAATGGCCAACATTTCAGATAGGATGGCCCCCCGAAGGATCCTTTTTATTAGACAAGATTAAGCTGCTGAAGTCTAAGATATTTAATATAGATCCCCACGGACACCCAGACCAAGTACCATATGTCTTGGTCTGGAAAGATTTAATTCTCTCCCCACCTCCGTGGGTCCGGCCCTTTGTTTCCTCAACAGGTACGTCCGCGCACACATCAGCAGCGTCGGAGATATTAGCCTTAAAGAAAAACCCCAACACGGAGAAGCTACCCGACGCCCCGGATCCACCGAAGGCGATTTATCCTGACCCGCAGTCCGATTTGCTTCTTTTGGATTCCCCACCCCCTTATCCTCCGGCCCCAAATCCCCTACCACCTAGAGGACCCCCAGCTCCACTGCCCTCGGCACCAAGGGAACCATCCATGATGGAAGAAGAAAGGGGTCCCTCAGCGGGCACTAGGAGCCGGAGGGCTATCTCCCCGGACTCCACTGCCCTACCTCTTAGAGAGTATGGCCCCCCCCGACGGCCAAGGGAATAGACCTCTCCAATATTGGCCCTTTTCCTCTGCAGATCTTTATAATTGGAAAATGCATAACCCAACTTTTTCCGAAAATCCACAGGCCCTTACCGCTTTAATAGAATCTCTTGTTTTCTCCCACCAGCCCACATGAGATGATTGTCAGCAGCTGCTCCAGACTCTCCTAACGACTGAGGAGAGGCAACGGGTTCTTTTAGAAGCCAGAAAAAATGTATTAGGCGCCAATGGGCAACCTACCCAGCTGCCTAACGAGATTGATGCTGGTTTCCCACTCGTCAGGCCAAACTGGGATTTCAATGCCCCGGAAGGTAGGGAGCGCCTGAAAACGTATCACCAGGCTCTGGTGGCGGGTCTCCATGGAGCGGCCAGACGGCCCACTAATTTGGCTAAGGTAAGGGAAGTAACTCAGGGGCCCCAGGAATCTCCAACTGTGTTCCTGGAACGTTTAATGGAAGCCTTTAGACGCTTTACCCCTTATGATCCAACTTCGGAGGAACATAGGGCTACTATAGCAATGGCTTTCATAGATCAAGCGGCCCCTGATATTAAGAAGAAATTACAGAGGCTAGATGGCTTGCAGGGATTTTCGCTTCAGGAGTTAGTAAAAGAGGCAGATAAAGTATATAACAAAAGAGAAACAGAGGAAGAGAAGGAAGAAAGCAAGCAGAAAGAGCAGGCAGCCCGTGAAAGAAGACGAGATAAGAGACAAGAGAGGAATTTAAGTAAGATACTGGCCACTGTGGTTGGAGGAAGAAATATAGGGGATAGAAATGGGCAGGAAGGGCGAACGGCAGACAGAAGG
>NW_020842231.1:0-1363 GCF_003676395.1 Aethalodelphis obliquidens | reverse complement strand
CAATCCTTTACTCATAATAACAAATTAAATAGTACTGAAGCCACTATACTCATCCACAAAAATTCTCCCCCAAAAATAATATTTCTAGATAGACCACTGCATAGAGGATTTCTACTGTGCCAACACAGCTAGGCTGATGCTGTCTTTTTCCAGAATTCTCTTTCCTACATAATTACAGGTTAGCATAGACCAAATGAAGCACTTTGCAAGAAATTTGGAAGGGAGAACTATGTAGCAGACACATTACTTTTACATTAGGAAGGTTTTTTTGTTTTGTTTTTGTTGCTTTACTTTTATGGCTTCCAAATGGGCTGTGAAATTTGGAGCAAAAAAAATGATGAGTTCACAACACTAATTTTCCTGCCCAAATCTCATATAAGGGAGCTGACTACCATAAAATAAAACCTCATCTTCTATAGACATAGTGCTCATATTTATTAAAAAATCATACCTGTGTCAAAGAGTGTTTTCCCTGTGTTTTCCTCTACGAGTTTTATAGTGTCTGGTCTTAAATTTAGGTCTTTAACCCATTTGGAGTATATTTTTGTGTATGGTGTTAGGTAGTGTTCTAATTTCATTCTTTTAAATGTAGCTGTCCAGTTTTCCCAGCACCACTTATTGAAGAGGCTATCTTTTCTCCATTGTATGTTCTTGCCTCCTTTGTCATAAATTAGGCAACCATATGTGCATGGGTCTATCTCTGGTCTTTCTAACTTGTTCCATTGATCTATATTTCTGTTTTTGTGCCAGTACCATATTGTCTTGATTACTATAGCTTTGTAGTATAGTTTGAAGTTGGAGAGCCTGATTCCTCCAGCTCCACTTTTCTTTGCAGTATTGTTTTGGCTATTCAGGGTCTTTTGTATTTCCATATGAATGTGGTACTGATGAATATAGTGGCAGGGCAGGAATAAAGATATAGATATAGGGAATGGAGTTGAAGACACGGGGTGGAGGGGGAAGCTGGGGTGAAGTGAGAGTAGCATTGACATATATACACTACCAAATGTAAAATATTTAGCTAATGGGAAGCAGCAGCATAGCACAGGGAGATCAGCTCGGTGCTTTGTGACAACTTAGAGGGGTGGGATAGAGAGGGTGGGAGGGAGGCTCAAGAGGGAGGAGATATGGGGATATATGTATGTATATGGCTGATTTAGTTTGTTGTACAACAGAAACTAACACAGTATTGTGAAGCAATTATACTCCAATAAAGATCTATTTAAAAAATCATACCTAAATTATAAGATTATAGAATTGAATTCTCAAGCTTGCAAGGCTTTTTATGATAATTTAGGGTATCGATTGGGAAGGACTGGGGTCCTAAATATTAGGATAGAGGCATATGGAAAAATTCCAAATA
>NW_020842230.1:0-1363 GCF_003676395.1 Aethalodelphis obliquidens | reverse complement strand
AAAGGAAAGTGGCAGACTTTGTGTGCCTCTGAATGGCCAACATTTCAGATAGGATGGCCCCCCCGAAGGATCCTTTTTATTAGACAAGATTAAGCTGCTGAAGTCTAAGATATTTAATATAGATCCCCACGGACACCCAGACCAAGTACCATATGTCTTGGTCTGGGAAGATTTAATTCTCTCCCCACCTCCGTGGGTCCGGCCCTTTGTTTCCTCAACAGGTACGTCCGCGCACACATCAGCAGCGTCGGAGATATTAGCCTTAAAGAAAAACCCCAACACGGAGAAGCTACCCGACGCCCCGGATCCACCGAAGGCGATTTATCCTGACCCGCAGTCCGATTTGCTTCTTTTGGATTCCCCACCCCCTTATCCTCCGGCCCCAAATCCCCTACCACCTAGAGGACCCCCAGCTCCACTGCCCTCGGCACCAAGGGAACCATCCATGATGGAAGAAGAAAGGGGTCCCTCAGCGGGCACTAGGAGCCGGAGGGCTATCTCCCCGGACTCCACTGCCCTACCTCTTAGAGAGTATGGCCCCCCCGACGGCCAAGGGAATAGACCTCTCCAATATTGGCCCTTTTCCTCTGCAGATCTTTATAATTGGAAAATGCATAACCCAACTTTTTCCGAAAATCCACAGGCCCTTACCGCTTTAATAGAATCTCTTGTTTTCTCCCACCAGCCCACATGGGATGATTGTCAGCAGCTGCTCCAGACTCTCCTAACGACTGAGGAGAGGCAACGGGTTCTTTTAGAAGCCAGAAAAAATGTATTAGGCGCCAATGGGCAACCTACCCAGCTGCCTAACGAGATTGATGCTGGTTTCCCACTCGTCAGGCCAAACTGGGATTTCAATGCCCCGGAAGGTAGGGAGCGCCTGAAAACGTATCGCCAGGCTCTGGTGGCGGGTCTCCATGGAGCGGCCAGACGGCCCACTAATTTGGCTAAGGTAAGGGAAGTAACTCAGGGGCCCCAGGAATCGCCAACTGTGTTCCTGGAACGTTTAATGGAAGCCTTTAGACGCTTTACCCCTTATGATCCAACTTCGGAGGAACATAGGGCTACTGTAGCAATGGCTTTCATTGATCAAGCGGCCCCTGACATTAGGAAGAAATTACAGAGGCTAGATGGCTTGCAGGGATTTTCGCTTCAGGAGTTAGTAAAAGAGGCAGATAAAGTATATAACAAAAGAGAAACAGAGGAAGAGAAGGAAGAAAGAAAGCAGAAAGAGCAGGCAGCCCGTGAAAGAAGACGAGATAAGAGACAAGAGAGGAATTTAAGTAAGATACTGGCCACTGTGGTTGGAGGAAGAAATATAGGGGATAGAAATGGGCAGGAAGGGCGAACGGCAGACAGAAGG
>NW_020842229.1:0-1363 GCF_003676395.1 Aethalodelphis obliquidens | reverse complement strand
AAAGGAAAGTGGCAGACTTTGTGTGCCTCTGAATGGCCAACATTTCAGATAGGATGGCCCCCCGAAGGATCCTTTTTATTAGACAAGATTAAGCTGCTGAAGTCTAAGATATTTAATATAGATCCCCACGGACACCCAGACCAAGTACCATATGTCTTGGTCTGGAAAGATTTAATTCTCTCCCCACCTCCGTGGGTCCGGCCCTTTGTTTCCTCAACAGGTACGTCCGCGCACACATCAGCAGCGTCGGAGATATTAGCCTTAAAGAAAAACCCCAACACGGAGAAGCTACCCGACGCCCCGGATCCACCGAAGGCGATTTATCCTGACCCGCAGTCCGATTTGCTTCTTTTGGATTCCCCACCCCCTTATCCTCCGGCCCCAAATCCCCTACCACCTAGAGGACCCCCAGCTCCACTGCCCTCGGCACCAAGGGAACCATCCATGATGGAAGAAGAAAGGGGTCCCTCAGCGGGCACTAGGAGCCGGAGGGCTATCTCCCCGGACTCCACTGCCCTACCTCTTAGAGAGTATGGCCCCCCCCGACGGCCAAGGGAATAGACCTCTCCAATATTGGCCCTTTTCCTCTGCAGATCTTTATAATTGGAAAATGCATAACCCAACTTTTTCCGAAAATCCACAGGCCCTTACCGCTTTAATAGAATCTCTTGTTTTCTCCCACCAGCCCACATGAGATGATTGTCAGCAGCTGCTCCAGACTCTCCTAACGACTGAGGAGAGGCAACGGGTTCTTTTAGAAGCCAGAAAAAATGTATTAGGCGCCAATGGGCAACCTACCCAGCTGCCTAACGAGATTGATGCTGGTTTCCCACTCGTCAGGCCAAACTGGGATTTCAATGCCCCGGAAGGTAGGGAGCGCCTGAAAACGTATCACCAGGCTCTGGTGGCGGGTCTCCATGGAGCGGCCAGACGGCCCACTAATTTGGCTAAGGTAAGGGAAGTAACTCAGGGGCCCCAGGAATCTCCAACTGTGTTCCTGGAACGTTTAATGGAAGCCTTTAGACGCTTTACCCCTTATGATCCAACTTCGGAGGAACATAGGGCTACTATAGCAATGGCTTTCATAGATCAAGCGGCCCCTGATATTAAGAAGAAATTACAGAGGCTAGATGGCTTGCAGGGATTTTCGCTTCAGGAGTTAGTAAAAGAGGCAGATAAAGTATATAACAAAAGAGAAACAGAGGAAGAGAAGGAAGAAAGCAAGCAGAAAGAGCAGGCAGCCCGTGAAAGAAGACGAGATAAGAGACAAGAGAGGAATTTAAGTAAGATACTGGCCACTGTGGTTGGAGGAAGAAATATAGGGGATAGAAATGGGCAGGAAGGGCGAACGGCAGACAGAAGG
>NW_020842228.1:0-1364 GCF_003676395.1 Aethalodelphis obliquidens | reverse complement strand
CATAATATAAAAAATTACACTTTAATAGGAGATATTAATCCAGTTACATTTACTATAGTACTGAAAATACTTAGGTTTAGAGTTACCATGTTATCGAGTGCTGTTTTTTTATTTATTTATTTTTAAAAATTTTATTGGGGGGGCATAAATTATTTATTTATAACATCTTATTGGACTATAATTGCTTTACTATGGTGTGTTAGTTTCTGCTTTATAACAAAGTGAACAAGCTATACATATACATATATCCCCATATTTTCTCCCTCTTGCGTCTCCCTCCCACCCTCCCTATCCCACCCCTCTAAGTGGTCACAAAGCACTGAACTGATCTCCCTGTGCTATGCAGCTGTTTCTTACTAGCCATCTATTTTACATTTGGTAGTATATATAAGTCCATGCCACTCTCTCACTTCATCCCATCTTACCCTTCTCCCTCCCCATGTCCTCAAGTCCATTCTCTATGTCTGCGTCTTTATTCCTGTCCTGCCCCTAGGTTCTTCCAAGCCATTTTTTTTCTTTTTGTTTAGATTCCATATATATGTGTTAGCATACAGTATTTGTTTTTCTCTTTCTGACTTACTTCACTCTGTATGACAGACTCTAGGTCCATCCACCTCACTACGAATAACTCAATTTCATTTGTTTTCATGGATGAGTAATATTCCATTGTATATATGTGCCACATCTTCTTTATCCATTCATCTGTCGATGGACACTTAGGTTGCTTCCATGTCCTGGCTATTGCAAATAGAGCTGCAGTGAACATTGTGGAACATGACTCTTTTTGAATTATGGTCTTCTCCAGGTATATGCCCAGTAGTGGGATTGCTGTGTCATATGGTAGTGGTAGTTCTATTTTTAGGTTTTTAAGGAACCTCCATACTGTTCTCAATAGTGGGTGTATCAATTTACACTCCCACCAACGGTGCAAGAGGGTTCCCTTTTCTCCACACCTCTGCAGCATTTATTGTTTGTAGATTTTTCTGATGATGGCCATTCTTACCTGTGTGCGGTGATACCTCATTTTAATTTTGATTTGCATTTCTCTAATGATCAGTGATGTTGAGCATTCTTTCATGTGTTTGTTGGCAGTCTGTATATCTTCTTTGGAGAAATGTCTGTTTAGGTCTTCTGCCTATTTATGGATTGGGTTGTTTGTTTTTTTGATATTGATCTGCATGGGCTGCTTGTAAAGTTTGGAGATTAATCCTTTGTCAGTTGCTTCGTTGGCAAATATTTTCTGCCATTCTGAGGGTTGTCTTTTCGTCTTGTTTACATTTTCCTTTGCTGTGCAAAATCTTTTAAGTCTCATTAGGTCCATTTGTTTATTTTTGTTTTATTTCCATTTCTCAAGGAGGTGGGTC
>NW_020842227.1:0-1365 GCF_003676395.1 Aethalodelphis obliquidens | reverse complement strand
CACTTGGATATTGGCATTGCTGCTAAAAATTATTGATACATGTGAGATGACTGAAATCACTAATACAGGTTTTACATCAATTCCTTCTTTGCAGTTTTATGGAGATGTTATTTACATATAACATATGTAGTTGAAGGTGTACTGTGTGATGATTTGATACACATATATAATGTGAAATGTTTACCACAGTAAGGTTAGCACCTCCATCAATCTCACATAATTACCATTTTATTGTGGTGATAACATTTAAGATCTACTCTTTTAATAATTTTCAAGAATACAAATAATACAGTATTATTAATTATAATCACCATATACTGTACATTAGAGCCCCAAAACTTATTCAACTTACAGTTGCAGTTTGTACCCTTTGACCGATATTTCCCCAACCCCCAAGTCCCTGGTAATCACCATTCTACTCTCAGTTTTTATGAATTCAGCTTTTTCAGATTCCATATATAGGTGAGAACACACAGTGTTTGTCTTTCTCTGTCTGACTTATTTCATTTAGCACAATGCCCTTAAGGTCCATCCACAGTGTCCCAAAAGGCAGGATTTCCTTCCTTTTCATGGCTGAATAATATTCCATTGTAAATATGTACCACATTTTCTATATCCATTCATCCACTGATGGACAGTTAGGTTGTTTCCATGTCTTGACTACTGTGGCTAATGCTGCAATGAATATGGGGGTGCAGATAAATCTTCAAAATAGCGATTTCATTTCCTTCGAATATATACCCAGAAATGGGACTGCTGGATCATATGGTAGTTCTATTTTTAATTTTCTGAGGAGCCTCCATACTGTTTTCATAGCGGCTATACCAACTTATAGTCCCACCAACAGTGCACAAGGGTTTGCTTTTCTCCACATCCTTGCCAACACTTGTTGTCTCTTGACTTTTTGATAATAGCCATCCTAACATGTGAAGTGATATCTCATTGTGCTTTTGATTGGCATTTCCCTGATGATCAATGATGTTGAGCATCCTTTCATGTACCTGTTGGCCATCTGTATGTCTTCTTTGGAAAAATGTCTAGTCAAATCCTTTGCCCATTTTTTAATCAGATTGGGTTTTTTCACTATTGAGTTGTATGAGTTCCTTATATAATTTGGATATTAACCCCTTATCAGATAGATGGTTTGCAAATATTTTCTCCCATTCTGTAGACTGATTTTCATTTTGCTGACTGTTTCTTTTACTGTGCAGAAGCTTTTTAGTTCTACATAGTTCCACTTTACTTTTGCATTTATTGCTTGCGCAATAAATGGTATCATTTCCCAAAAGATCATTTATAATAAGTGGCAAACTATGTACACTTGGATATTGGCATTGCTGCTAAAAATTATTGATACATGTGAGA
>NW_020842226.1:0-1365 GCF_003676395.1 Aethalodelphis obliquidens | reverse complement strand
CACTTGGATATTGGCATTGCTGCTAAAAATTATTGATACATGTGAGATGACTGAAATCACTAATACAGGTTTTACATCAATTCCTTCTTTGCAGTTTTATGGAGATGTTATTTACATATAACATATGTAGTTGAAGGTGTACTGTGTGATGATTTGATACACATATATAATGTGAAATGTTTACCACAGTAAGGTTAGCACCTCCATCAATCTCACATAATTACCATTTTATTGTGGTGATAACATTTAAGATCTACTCTTTTAATAATTTTCAAGAATACAAATAATACAGTATTATTAATTATAATCACCATATACTGTACATTAGAGCCCCAAAACTTATTCAACTTACAGTTGCAGTTTGTACCCTTTGACCGATATTTCCCCAACCCCCAAGTCCCTGGTAATCACCATTCTACTCTCAGTTTTTATGAATTCAGCTTTTTCAGATTCCATATATAGGTGAGAACACACAGTGTTTGTCTTTCTCTGTCTGACTTATTTCATTTAGCACAATGCCCTTAAGGTCCATCCACAGTGTCCCAAAAGGCAGGATTTCCTTCCTTTTCATGGCTGAATAATATTCCATTGTAAATATGTACCACATTTTCTATATCCATTCATCCACTGATGGACAGTTAGGTTGTTTCCATGTCTTGACTACTGTGGCTAATGCTGCAATGAATATGGGGGTGCAGATAAATCTTCAAAATAGCGATTTCATTTCCTTCGAATATATACCCAGAAATGGGACTGCTGGATCATATGGTAGTTCTATTTTTAATTTTCTGAGGAGCCTCCATACTGTTTTCATAGCGGCTATACCAACTTATAGTCCCACCAACAGTGCACAAGGGTTTGCTTTTCTCCACATCCTTGCCAACACTTGTTGTCTCTTGACTTTTTGATAATAGCCATCCTAACATGTGAAGTGATATCTCATTGTGCTTTTGATTGGCATTTCCCTGATGATCAATGATGTTGAGCATCCTTTCATGTACCTGTTGGCCATCTGTATGTCTTCTTTGGAAAAATGTCTAGTCAAATCCTTTGCCCATTTTTTAATCAGATTGGGTTTTTTCACTATTGAGTTGTATGAGTTCCTTATATAATTTGGATATTAACCCCTTATCAGATAGATGGTTTGCAAATATTTTCTCCCATTCTGTAGACTGATTTTCATTTTGCTGACTGTTTCTTTTACTGTGCAGAAGCTTTTTAGTTCTACATAGTTCCACTTTACTTTTGCATTTATTGCTTGCGCAATAAATGGTATCATTTCCCAAAAGATCATTTATAATAAGTGGCAAACTATGTACACTTGGATATTGGCATTGCTGCTAAAAATTATTGATACATGTGAGA
>NW_020842225.1:0-1365 GCF_003676395.1 Aethalodelphis obliquidens | reverse complement strand
CACCAAGAAGCCTGTGTGCGAGCACAGGTCACGCTCCACACCTCCCCTCCCGGGAGCCTGTGCAGCCCACCACTGCCAGGGTCCCGTGATATAGGGACAATTTACCCGGGGGAATGCACGGCACGCCTCAGGCTGGTGCAACGTCACGCTGGCCTCCGCAGCCTCGCCCCGCAATCCATACCCCTCCCTCCCATCGGCCTGAGTGAGCCAGAGTCCCCGAATCAGCTGCTCCTTTCACCCCGTCCTCTCTGAGCGAAGAACAGATGCCCTCAGGCGACCTACACGCAGAGGCGGGTCCAAATCCAAAGCTGAACCCCAGGAGGTGTGCAAACAAAGAAGAGAACAGGAAATCTCTCCCAGGAGCCTCAGGAGCAGCAGATTAAATCTCCACAATCAGCTTGATGTACCCTACATCTGTGGAACACCTGAATAGACAATGAATCATCCCAAATTGAGGAGGTGGACATTGGGAGCAAGGATATATAAATATATGTTTTCCCTTTCTCTCTTTTTTGTAAGTGTGTATGTGTATGCTTCTGTGTATGATTTTGTTTGTAGAGCTTTGCTTTTACCATTTGTCCTGGGGTTCTGTCTGTTCGCCTTTTTTTTTTTTTACTTAAAACATTTTTTTCTTAATCATTATTTTTTATTTTAATAACTTTATTTTAATTTACTTTATTTTATCTTCTTCTTTCTTTCCTTCTTTTTTTTCTCCCTTTTATCCTGAGCCGTGTGGAGGACAGGCTCGTGGTGCTCCAGCCAGGCATCAGGGCTGTGCCACTGAAGTGAGAGAGCCAAGTTCAGGACACTGGTCCACAAGAGACCTCCCAGCTCCACGTTATATCAAACGGCAAAAATCTCCCAGAGATCTCCATCTCAATGCCAAGACCCAGCTCCACTCAATGACCAGCAAGCTACAGTGCTGGACACCCCATGCCAAACAACTAGCAAGACAGGAACACAACCCCAACCATTAGCACAAAGGCTGCCGAAAATTATAATAAGGCCACAGACACCCCTAAACACACCACCAGACGTGGACCTACCCACAAGAAAGACAAGCCTCATCCACCAGAACACAGGCACTAGTCCCCTCCACCAGGAAGCCTACACAACCCACTAAATCAACCTTAGCCACTGCAGACAGACACCAAAAACAACGGGAACTACGAACCTGCAGCCTGCGAAAAGGAGACCCCAAACACAGTAAATTAAGCAAATTGAGAAGACAGAGAAACACACAGCAGATGAAGGAGCAAGATAAAAACCCACCAGACCTAACAAATGAAGAGGAAATAGGCAGTCTACCTGAAAAAGAATTCAGAATAATGATAGTAAAGATGATCCAAAATCTTGGAAACAGAA
>NW_020842224.1:0-1366 GCF_003676395.1 Aethalodelphis obliquidens | reverse complement strand
CTAACCCAGACCCTCAACAGTCCGCGTTCCTAAGCCTAACCCTTACCCGAAGCCTTACACTAACCCGTCCCCACTCCTAACCCGTTCCCTAACACACACTCTAACACTAAACCTCTTACGTACCCTAACCTGGACAACAACAGTCCCCGTTCTGAAGCCTAACCCGTCCCCAACCTAACCCATCCCCTAACACGTACTCTAAACCTAAACGTCTGTCGTACCCTAACCTGGACACTCAACAGTCCCTGTTCCTAAGCCTAACCCGTCCCCAATCCTAACCCGTCCCCTACCACGTACTTTAAGCCTAAACCAATATCATACCCAATCCTGGACCCTCAACAGTTCCCGTTCCTAAGCCTAACCCTTATGCGAAGCCTTACACTAACACATCCCCAATCCTAACCCATCCCCTAACAAGTACTCTAGACTTAAATATCTCTTGTACCCTAACCTGGATGCTCAACAGTGTCCGTTCCTAAGCCTAACCCTTACTCGAAGCCTTGCACTAACCCGCCCCAATCCTAACCCATCGCCTAATACGTACTCTAACCCTGAACCTCTGTCATACCCTAACCTGGACCCTCAACAGTCCCCGTTCCTAAGCCTAATCCATTCTCAATCTAACCCGTCCCCTAACACGTACTCTAACCCTAACCCTCTGTCGTACCCTAACCTGGACATTCAACAGTCCCGTTCCGAAGCCTAACCCGTCCCCTAACACATACTCTACCCCTAAACCTCTGTCTTACTCTAAGGTAGACCCTCAACAGTCCCCGTTCCTACGCCTATACCGTCCCCAATCCTAACCTGTCCCGTAACACGTACTCTAAACCTAAACCTCTGTCTTACCCTAATCTGGACCCTCAACAGTCCCCGTTCCTAAGCCTAACCCTTACCTGAAGCCTTACACTAACCCATCCCCACTTGTAACCCGTCACCTAACACGTACTCTAACCCTAAATCTCTGTCACATCCTAACCTGGACCCCCAACAGTTTCCATTGAGCCTAACCCTTACCCGAAACCTTACACTAATCCATCCCCAATCCTAACCTGTCCCCTAACACGTACTCTAACACCAAAACTCTGTCGTACCCTAAACTGGACACTCAACTGGCCCTGTTCCCAAGCCTGACCCGTCCCCAATCTTAACCCATCCCCTAACACGTACTCTAACCCTAAACCTCAGTCGTACCCTAACCTGGACCCTCAACAGTCCCCGTTCCTAAGCCTAACCCTTACCCGAAGCCTTACACTAACCCGTCCCCAATCCTAACCCGTACCCTAACACGTACTCTAACCATAAACCTCTGTCGTACCCTAACCCAGACCCTCAACAGTCCGCGTTCCTAAGCCTAACCCTTACC
>NW_020842223.1:0-1367 GCF_003676395.1 Aethalodelphis obliquidens | reverse complement strand
AATGCTGTCATATTTGACAATGCCCTCGACCTTGGCGTACTACAAGTATTCAGGCAGAGTTGATATTCTCATGGTGAAGGAAATGTCTAAGGTCGTTTGAAGGTGTCCTGCTACGAGTTCTGTCCTTTTGAACCTGTAACATGTGTTTTTCAGGTTCCCATCAAGAGATCAAGATGAAATGAACGGTTGTTATAGGGGATCCTTTCTGGTGTCCAGGTAAGTGATGATGTGCACCTTCGCCACATCAGAGCATCCTGCGTTCACATCTCTAGGTAAGCGGTGTTGATTGGCTAAACTTGTTTTCTCATGTGATTCATTTCAGGTCTTCAGGTAAGAAATAATAGTGTTTTATCAATCCTAGCAGTCATATTATCCTACTGTTTTATATTTTTGAGAATTTATTTTGAACCCTGTGAGTGTTGAGCGATTCCCGGGTATGAACGCAATGATGACCGAGCGTGTGGCACGGTAGTGACCGTGGCGTTTCTGCAGGTGAGCAGGGAAAAGAGGATGGAGTTTCTAACAGTGGCATAGACCTTGGAGGACTGCATGAACCCAGGGAGAGCTGACGGCAGGTCCTGCACGGAAAGCAGTGAATGAGGTTATCTGTAGGGTCCTAGTAGAAAAGGCGTGTCCATAGACATATTTTACAGTGTGATTTTCAGGTTCCTGCAAAGACATCCTGGTAGAGATCATAATGATCGATAACATGCCTTGATTCTATTGAGGTAAGTGATGACGTGGGCCTTTAGCCCACTTCAAACCATCTGATCTTCAGATATGTGGGAAAGTGTGGATGGTGTTCCTAGTTTTTCTGTTCCTGTGTTTTTATGCAGGTATGCAATTAAGAAATTATGTTTCCCAATCAGTGATAGTAGCATTAGCCACTTTTTTTAGAGTGTACATATAATGTGTGCTTAACCTCAGTTGTGACAGAGGCATCTGCAGGTGGCCGCTAAGTTATCCTGGTTTGGATTCACAGTATTGACCATGAGATTCCTTCAGGTGCTCAGAGAAATATGTCTCTAGCACTGATGTTGACATTGAAGTTCTGAAAGGTTCAGATAGGGTTGATGGTTCCCTGAATGATGTAAGTGACTAAGATTATTTGCTGGTGCTGTTTTTTCTTGCATTTATTTGTTTGGTTTTGTTGTTTTCTTTGGGTTTTTTCTTTTTCGTGTCAAATAAGTGTTGTCCTTCAGTCCTTAAACACACTTGACATGTATGATTTTACATGTTCCAGCAGTTCTGATACCACAGTGGACGTAACAGTGCTCATGAATGGGACCTTGCTAGTTGACAGGTATTTGATAAAGTGGATTTTACCCCAGTACAGGTCATTTGACCTCAGACACCTAGGTAAGTGA
>NW_020842222.1:0-1367 GCF_003676395.1 Aethalodelphis obliquidens | reverse complement strand
ACCCCAAATCTAATACCCTCATATCCAATCAAAATCTCTAATTTGATCCCACATATTTTTCAAGTCCCTTCCAACTGACACACTCCTTACCCAGTTCTAGAAACCCTCTCATTCCCATTAGATCACAGTTCACTAAATGAGGTGCTTTTTCCTGAAAATCTTTGTGATTTTTACCAAGAAAATATTAAGAAAAAAATTAACTTCACAAGTTGGAAAATAGTTTAAAAATAAAAACTCAAGGAAAGGATATCCCAATGTATAGTACCCTCTCTCTCGCTCTCTCTCTATATATGCATAAATAGTGTCATTTTTTAAAACTTCTGGTAGGAAAATAACTCTTTTGCTCATAAGCACAAATTACAGAAATAAAGTGACCTACCTTCTACCAACAAAATCCTGATTCCAGTTGGAGATATTCAAGGACCCAGAGAGAGAGAGACAGTGTTCTCTGGGCAGCTGGCCTCCAAATGAAGACCCATGTCCTGACGGCTCTGGCTTTCTACCTGGGCAAAGGTATAATTTGATCAGCACCAGTCAACGGTAATTGCTCTCGTTGATCAGCCCACTTTGTCTGCGCCCCTTTGAGTTTTTAAACCAGTCTTACAGCAAACTAAGAGGTTGAAAATAAAAGGAGTGGGAAAGTCAAACCAAGCAATTATTAAACAAAAGAAACTTGGTCTAGCAGCAATTAATATCGAATGTATTTATAAGGTAAAAGAAGGGCAGCTTATAGTTATGAAAAAGAAAAACTCGTGGGAAAGATTACAATGATGCAATTTACGCACCTAGACACATAGCACTGAGACACAGAACACAAAGACTGAGAATTATAAGGTAAAACTGACATATTTGCAATCATGTTGTGAGGTTTCTTTTTCAAACACTGTTCTTCCAGAAACTGATACATGAGGAGAGAAGAAAATTAATACTGTTATAAAAGTATAAACAATATAGTTAACAACTTTGACTATATTTCCTGCAGCAACCACATAGCAAAATGCTTTTCAACACATATAAAACATTTACAAAATTTTACCGCTGTTAAGACCACATAATAAATCTCAATAAAAATTCCACAGAATCTACGTATCGAGTACCCTCTTGATCAATCTTTTATTTCAATCATGAAATAAAATTGAAAGTCAATAATGAAAAAAGGGAAGACCACCATATTTATTTAAAAATGAATATCCACATAACATCTACAACAATATCCATATAATAGCTAAAAATCTATTGATTTTTCTGTTGTCTGCAAGTAGTTAGTAAAAACTAAACCAAAATACCTCAGAATTATTTGAAAGAAAAAAAAGATAAAAGTGATAAAACAATTCAAAAAACAAAAGGGAAAACAACCATATACAAAA
>NW_020842221.1:731-1368 GCF_003676395.1 Aethalodelphis obliquidens | reverse complement strand
ACGGGTTAGGATTAGGGGACGGGTGAGTGTCAGGCTTCGGGGAAGGGTTAGGGTTAGGGTTCGGGTTAGGGTACGGGGAAGGGGACGATTTAGGGTCCAGGTGAGTGTACGAAAACGATTTATACTGAGCGTACGTGTGAGGGCATGTGTTAGTGTTAGCGTACGGGTTAGGATTATGGGATGGGTGAGGGGAAAACGTTGGGGAAGGGTTATGTTTAGGGTTCAGGCTAGGGTTAGGGTTAGGGGACAGGGACGATTTAGGGTCCAGGTTAGGGTACGACAACGGTTCACGGGGAGCGTACGTGTGAGGGCACGGGTTAGTGTTAGCGTACGGGTTCGGATTAGGGGACGTGTGAGGGGAAGGCTTCAGGGAAATGTTTGGGTTAGGGTTCGGTCTAGGGTTAGGTGTAGGGGACGGGGACGGTTTAGGGTCCAGATGAGTGTACAACAACTGTTTAGGGGGAGCGTACGTGTGAGGGCACAGTTTATGTTAGCGTACGGGTTAGGATTAGGGGAAGGGTGAGGGGAAGGCTCCTGGGAAGGTTTAGGGTTAGGGTTCCGGCTAGGTTTAGGGTTACGGGATGGGGACGGTTTAGGGTCCAGGTGAGGGTATGACAACGGTTTAGGGGGAGCGTGC
>NW_020842221.1:0-631 GCF_003676395.1 Aethalodelphis obliquidens | reverse complement strand
TGTGTTAGCGTACGGGTTAGGATTAGGGGACGGGTGAGTGTCAGGCTTCGGGGAATGGTTAGGGTTAGGGTTCGGGCTAGAGTTAGGGTTAGGGGACGGGGAAGGGGACGATTTAGGGTCCAGGTGAGGGTACGACAACGGTTCACGGGGAGCGTACGTGTGAGGGCACGCGTTAGTGTTAGCGTACGGGTTCGGATTAGGGGACGTGTGAGGGGAAGGCTTCAGGGAAATGTTTGGGTTAGGGTTCGGTCTAGGGTTAGGTGTAGGGGACGGGGACGGTTTAGGGTCCAGATGAGTGTACAACAACTGTTTAGGGGGAGCGTACGTGTGAGGGCACAGTTTATGTTAGCGTATGGGTTAGGATTATGGGAAGGGTGAGGGGAAGGCTCCTGGGAAGGTTTAGGGTTAGGGTTCCGGCTAGGTTTAGGGTTACGTGATGGGGACGGTTTAGGGTCCAGGTGAGGGTATGACAACGGTTTAGGGGGAGCGTACGTGTGAGGGCACGGGTCAGTGTTAAGGTACGGGTTAGGATTAGGGGACGGATGAGGGCAAGGCTTCGGGGAAGGCTTAGGGTTAGGGTTAGGTTTAGGGGAAAGGGACGGTTTAGGGTCCAGGTGAGGGTACGACAACG
>NW_020842220.1:0-1368 GCF_003676395.1 Aethalodelphis obliquidens | reverse complement strand
TTTCTGCTGGGTGTGCCGTCAGCGACACCACATGGCAAGATGCTGACATTCTCCTCGAGCAGAGTGACTCCAGGTACGAAGGCCTCGAAGCATTCAAAGCAGAGTGTTATCACATGGCAGCTCACACAAGGGCCATGACAAAGTCTTCCTGGGCACTTCGGACTCAGAAGCAATGTTGTCCTGAGGCCGTTCGAGGTCTCTGGAAATGTAGCTCTCCTCAAGGAACATACAGTGTGTTGCTCGTCTCTAGGCACGCACAGAGGGCCTCCAAGGGATCAACGAATGGGATTCGAAGTTTCACAGCCGGCACACAGGGCTCTGGAGGTACTCAGTGAACTTGGAGGGGAAATGATGCATACCCGAGAGGACTAGGAGTCCTCAGAAATGTACTTCCTTTAAAATAAAGCATATAAGCGACTAAGAACTCATGGAAAGAGCTGTATGCCTCCGTATCTACATGGCTACTAAGGGCCTAAGCTGGAGGCAAGTTCACACGTTGAGTTTCCTTTTAACGCTAGAGCTTTCAGGGTGACCACACCACAGGCACAGAAGAAACTGGTTTAGATAGCAAATTCATTTTCTCCCCAGAAGCATTCTTACAGGGTTTACAGGCCTATCAAGTGCAGGGAATGTCAGGCAGCTTCAACGCAGCATGAATGCAGCCTTCAAAATGGGAAAGCAAGGCTAGTTCCAGCAGGCCCCCGTTTCCATGGGCACACTCAGCATACCCCACTGTGGTTTCTAACAAGTCCAAAGAGACACAGGGTAACCTGTGTCTCTTTGGACTTGTTAGAAACCACAGTGGGGTATGCTGAGTGTGCCCATGGAAACGGGGGCCTGGTGGAAGTAGCCTTGCTTTCCCATTTTGAAGGCTGCATTCATGCTGCGTTGAAGCTGCCTGACATTCCCTGCACTTGATAGGCCTGTAAACCCTGTAAGAATGCTTCTGGGGAGAAAATGAATTTGCTGTCTAAACCAGGTTCTTCTGTGCCTGTGGTGTGGTCACCCTGACAAGCTCTAGCGTTAAAAGGAAACTCAACGTGTGAACTTGCCTCCAGCTTAGGCCTTTAGTAATCATGTAGATACGGAGGCATGCAGCTCTTTCCATGAGTTCTTAGTCGCTTATATGCTTTATCTTAAAGGAAGTACATTTCTGAGGACTCCTAGTCCACTCGGGTATGCAACATTTCCCCTCCAAGTTCACTGAGTACCTCCAGACCCCTGTGTGCCGGCTGTGAAACTTCGAGTCCCATTCGTTGTTCCCTTGGAGGCCCCCTGTGCGTGCCTAGAGACGGGCAACACACTGTACGTTCCTTGAGGAGAGCTACATTTCCTGAGACCTCGAACGGCCTCAGGACAACATTGCTG
>NW_020842219.1:0-1368 GCF_003676395.1 Aethalodelphis obliquidens | reverse complement strand
TGCACAAGGTGTGCACTTATATAGCAGGGCATCACATCTATGAGTGATTGATGATCACATTGTATACAGGGGTAGCTTCACATAGTTTTTACATCACTTTTCTTGAAGATGGCAGTAAAATGGTATGTTTTTACAAAATCAAATAGTGTAACATTGTCCAAAAGATATACATAAAGCATTTAGAGGAAGGAGGCTCCTTTTTCTTTTAACTCCGGCACGGATTGTCTATTGGACAGTGGTAACCCTATGTCATCAACCTCGTTACTCCAGCAGAAGTCCAGGGATTAGCCCTGCATAACTCTTGTTAGCCTCTATTCCCTTCCTTGAACACTGTAGCCAGAAGGTTTTTTTCCTCCTCAAACCTTAAGTATTGAAACCTGGAGGAGGGGCATGTCTGAAAAGAAAATGATGGACTGGACTCTCCCTAGAAGGAAGATAAATGGGTGGTCAACAAGAAAAAAAAATCCTCTGTACCAGGAAATGTTTGAAGTGTTGTTTGGCTATCAAAAAACGGGTGCCCTACACATAAAGCAACAAAGGATATTGGTCTAAAAAGAACACCATGGCCAAAGGTGCATGGCCTATTTCAACAGAGGATTTGAAAGTTAAAAGTTAACCTGTAAAACATTCAATTCAATGTCATCATTTTACAGATGGGCAAAGTAAAACTCAGGCACAGGAACAGAAGTGCCAAGGTCAGACAGGTGGTTGGTGGAAGAGACAACCAACTTCCCAACTTCTGACTTTTTAGGTGCATGTGTGTGTTGTTTTGTTTATGTGCAAGGACATTTTTCTTTAGTACACTAACATTACAACAGAAAGTATAGTCTTGTTTTGGTTTTCTCTGCGCCCTCAATTCTGTATAAGACAGTTTCGCTGCACTCCAACAGAAAGGCTTAGCAAGAGTAGAGACCACCATAAGCAGTACACGTGGGCACCAAGGGCAGATACATTGCCCTTCCTTGTGTAGGAACTAGGGCCACTTGTTGCTTTAATGGACCAAGTTTGGGCTGGACCTGCAGGAGGGGACACCTTTGATAAACAGCTTCCTAACTGCACTACAACCTGCTCTGGCATCCTGATTCCACTCCCCAAACCCCCCAAATCTTCAGCCAGAAAAAAAAAAAAAAAAAAAGAATGGATCACTGGATCGATGAGGAGATTTCTGTCTGCTCCTCCTACTGTCACCTCTTTCTTGCTATTTCCTGCCCGAGGAAACCTGACATCAGCCCAAAAGCATCTCTGGAAATGGGTAGGAGGGAGCCTGTCAGCGCCAGAGAAGAAAGTGCGCTCTGCAGAGTTCTCAGTTGTTCCATCTCTCGCGATGAAAGGAAGAAAAGGAGCGAATCCGCCACAGATTTACTGGAG
>NW_020842218.1:0-1369 GCF_003676395.1 Aethalodelphis obliquidens | reverse complement strand
GTCTCTTCTGTGTTAACAATGAGGTGATCAGGGAACCCAGGTTCCTCCCCACCCCCTCACCTGAGCAGTTTGTGCAGTTGATCTGTGAGGCAGAAGAAAGACAAGCTCAGCTCCTGGAGATGGTCCAGCCGCCCAAGGCAGAGGAGAAAAGATCTGAATTTCCTTCTATTATAAGTTTTAAAGGGGATGTTACACAGAGTAAGGCTGTTCAGGTGGATCATCTGAGCCAAAAGGGTGACGACTTCACTCAGATTAGCCTGATCCATTTCCAGGTTCTCAATGCACCCCAGATCCAGAAACTGCAGGATACTTTTGTGCCCAGACATTCTATCGATTTGCAAATCTCTGCAGCAGACGTGCAAGGACCCAACGTTCTGCTGAATTTTACTACAAAGGAAAGAAAGAAATTGCTCTGTTCTCAAGGTACTATTGAGGGAAATATCCACTAGTAATCCATGGGTTCCTGAGCTGACTGAGGCTCAGACCCAGAATTACCAATCCCGAGGCACCTGACTCTATGCTGAGCTTCTTCTATCTTAAGGATAGAGTGCTGAGAGTAAATGCATGACTTAAAACAGAAAGGGAATGCGGTCCCAATCTCAGAGCATATTGTCTTACAGACCAGATCACTCCTTAAATCTAGGATCCTCAGTTTGGGCCCCCTGTAAGGAAAGGAAGAGACAGAACACATGAGAGATAGCTGATTTTAATATAACCCAGCAAGATCAATGATGAGAAGCAGGGACAGAACACTTTAACCCTGGTTTTCACTTCATTGCCATTCACCAAGAAGTTCTTTCCACACAAATGCAGCGTCTTTCATCCTTTCCCCACCCCCTCCTTCACCTCCGGTCTTTCCCTGTCTCAATGCCCATACTCCACTTCTGTGTAATCGCACTCAAATCCATTCATAGTATCCTCAAACACCTCTACTCTATAATCAACTCTATAAGGCAATAGAGTCCCGAAGGACCGACAGCTCTGCAAAGACTGCAGTATTCACCATTGGCTACTGTTGGGAGACCGTTAGGTATTCCCCTGCCCCAGGCTACAGCATACACTCCTGCTGACTCCCTGTGTCTCTACTGGTCATAGTCTTACCAAGAGGAAGAGTTCTGGGCAGAGAGGATCTGCAGACCATCAATCATGGCTTCCAAGATGTCATAGTATGATTCCCGTGTGTTCAATGACCCAATATGGAGACAGCGAAAAGGCCAAACCCTCACCATTGCCTTTAGGATCATCTTATGCCCACCGGAGAAGGCAGCGTTGAACAATGGAACAAAGAGGTCTCTTGGGATTTCGTCCAGGGCATGGATAGCTGCAGGCTCATTATTCAGCAGACTCTTTGCAGCAAGCTCAAGGAGGG
>NW_020842217.1:0-1369 GCF_003676395.1 Aethalodelphis obliquidens | reverse complement strand
CAGGAGCAGGTGCAGATGGTAGTTAAGGGCTGCTTTCCTCTAAGGGTTTGCGGTTTCCTCTCCATATATCAGTTTTCCCTGGGGAACCTCTCTGTACTCATCTATGGTTCTTCAGTTACACATTCAGTATCTCAATTAGAAAGACTTTTCGAAATAGGGGAAACAATGTCATATATGAAAGGCAGAGACTTAAATTTATATGTTCAGGTTTTCCCTTGTCTAACTCTTGTCTAAATAGACCTGTTTCAATACTATTCCAGCGGATGTATAAACAGTTAAACAGATTCTTCCTTCCTCATTATGGTATCTCAGCCCTGCCCTACTGTAGACAGCTGTCCCTGCCAGGATGCTGCCTGTTGACTTGCTGCTAACCTCTTGCATGAGAAGCATAAAGGCGCTGAGCAGCCCCGGATCCTCAGGGGGTCTCTGGGAAAGATGCCAGTTAGAGGGACGTGGGTGGGGGTGTTTCTACATGTGCTCCTTGCTTCCAGGCCCAACAGAATCCCTATACGCTTAGATCATACCTGCATCCTCTTCTACTGCGCAGTTTATTTTATGTGAAATATTCACCGTCACAACTATTACCAATAGACACATATGTAGTTGGTAGGGAAAGTTTATAGTCAGGTGGATAATAACATGAATTTTCACAAGCTGCTGAAAACAAGTCTATTCTCCTTTCTTCACCACAGCATCCTACGTGAGCACTAAAATGCAGGAAAGTCCCACAGCTTCTCCTTCCAGGAAGAGTCCTGCAGACCTACAGGCAGGCCCACCTCTGTCCAGGAACCTTTGCAGGGGAGGCCAGGTCCAGGGTGGAGAAGCCCAGGCCTCGACAGGAGGTCTCACTGTGTCCTGATGTGTGCTCTCCAGCACATCACGTGCCAATTCCAGGCTGCAGTTTAGCTTCACATCTGTAGGATTCAAGTAAATCGTTACCTACATCACATGCTTGGTGTGCATATGTAGAAACAAAATAATAAAAGAGGCCCTGAGTGTTGGCGCCCAGGGTAGGTCACCCGAAAATATGCCTCAAAGTGACTTAAGACAGAGCGCACTACAGGGACACTCTGAATTTCCTCCAAGTCACCCTGAAACGAGAAATAAACCTCCCATGTGAAAGGTGCTCTCCCCCATTTAGGTGTGGAAGTGAAACGGTCCTTCACTCGTGCTCTCCACCTGCCTTTTTTCTGTGGAAAAATATTTGGCCAAAGAATAAGTTTAATCAGAGAAGCGAGCAAATGCAGTAAGAAGGGAAAACTGTCCAACAAGACTAAAAACTAATAGTTTAGTTATTAAGCAAATCATGGACCTTTAGTTCTTCCTCAAGGGCTGCAGATAATATTCTTGTCCATGTCCCATGAGCCGT
>NW_020842216.1:0-1369 GCF_003676395.1 Aethalodelphis obliquidens | reverse complement strand
AGGGATAAATTAGGAATTTGGGATTAACGTATACACACTATTATATATAAAACAGATGATCAACAAGGACCTACTGTATAGCACAGGAAACTCTACTCAAGATTCTGTAATAAGCTATAAGGGAAAAGAATCTGAAAAAGAATAGGTATAGGTATAACTGAATCATTTCACTGTACACTTGAAACTAACACAGCATTGTAAATCAACTGTACTCCAGTATAAAATAAAAATTAAATTAAAAAAATAAAAATTTAAAGTTAATTAAAAAAAACTTTTTGTTGAGGTATAACATCTACCCACTGAAGTGTACAATGCCCTGGTCATAAGTGGATGACTCAATGAAGTTTTACTTACGTGTAACCTCCACACCGCCCAAGGTATAGAACATTCCTTTCCTCTAGAACATTGTTTCTCAAGCCACCACAGTACTGATGTTTGGCGTGAGATGATCCTTTGTTGGGAGGGGCTGTCTTGTGTACTGTAGGATGTTGACCTCGACCCCAGCCAACACCCACTAGATGCCAGTAGCACCCACATCGCACCTCTTACTTGTTTTTTTGTTCCCTGGAAGTTTGTGCGTTTTGACTACCTTCACCCATTTCCTGCACCCCTCCCCACCCTACTCCCCACCTCTGGCAACCACCAATCTGTTCTCTGTATTACTGAGTATGGTTTGTTTAGATTCCACATATGAAATCATACAGTACTTGTATTTCTCTGCCCGGCTTATTTCACTTAGCGTAATACCCTTCAGGTGCATCCTTGTTGTTGCAAATGACAAGATTTTCTCCTATTTATGGCTAAATGATATTCCAGTGTGTGTGTGTGTGTGTGTGTGTGTGTGTGTGTGTGTGTGTGTGTTGCTTTCTTTATCCATTCATCCATTGATAGACACTTAGGTTGTTTCCATGTCTTGGCTATTGTAAATAATGCTGCAATGATGTGGAGGTGCAGATATCTCTTTGAGATCAAGATTTTATTTCCTTTGGATAAATACCCAGAAGTGGGATTGCTGGATCATATGGTAGTTCTATTTTAAAATTTTTAACTGTAGGGGCTGCACCAATTTACATTTCACCAACAGTGCATGAAGATTCCCTTTTCTCCACATCCTAACTAGCATTTGTTGTGTCGTCTTTTCTTTTTTTATAGCAATTTATACATATATATGTGTGTGTGTATATGATTATTTTAAGATGCTGAATAATCATATATATATGATTATTTTAAGGTGCTAAACACTGTTTTTCTTTACTTTCTTTTTTTATTGAAGTATAGTTGATTTACAATATCATGTTAGTTTCAGGTATACAGAACAGTGATTCAGTTGTGCATATATACATATATATATATATATATATATATATAT
>NW_020842215.1:0-1369 GCF_003676395.1 Aethalodelphis obliquidens | reverse complement strand
ATGTGAAGGAGCACGTGTACGTGGCTTGTGGGTCTGTGGCGGAGAGCCCGTGCGTTCTATTTGTGCATGGGGGTCTGCGTGAGAAGGCGAGGGTGTGGGCCACGAAGGCTGTGCCGGAGGTTGTGCATGTCTGCGGAGCGAGGGGGTGGGGACAGTGATTGAGAAAGACAACAAGGAGGGGACACCTGAGGGGGGTGTGAGGGAGAAACCGTAAGTGTGCGGGCGTGGAGGGTGTCGTGAGCACGTGCAGGAGGAGACGGTGTGACCGTGAGTGTGCATGACGCGGAGGGTAAGGTAGGATGTCAGGGCGCTGCTGAGGGTGTGGCTGCATGGCCTCGGCCACGGGCCGGGAGCCAGAGGTGGGGACTGGCCGTGGGCCCAGGGTGGGGGGCTCTGACCGAGCAGAAGGTTCCTCAGAGTTCTCCCTGGAGCCACGGGCGCCAGATCACCACGTCCCCAGGTAGAGAGGTCGAGCAGGAGGCCCATATGTGTGTGTGCGCCTCACATTTTGTCCACAGCAAAACCTCTGGGCATTTGTCTTTGTCTGTGTCCGGGTGTGCACGCCTGTGCTTGTGTGCGTGCTGCCGGCTGTGTGTCTGTGCCTGTCTTTGTCTCTGTATGTATCTGGGCCTTTGTCTCAGTGTGTGTGGCGGTTGGTCTAGGCTTGCCCACAAGACTGTGTCTGGGGTTGTGTGTGTCTACGTGTATCTGTGCCTGTGGGGCACCGGGCGTCCTTGATCTGTGCATGTCTAGGTAAGGCTGCGAGCGTCCCCCTGGACCGCCTGTTTGTATCTCTGTCTGTGTGGCCTTAGTGTGAGTGGGAGAACGTTGTGCTTTGGAGACTTTGGATCTAGATCTCGGTGTATCTTTAAGTGTGAGTGTGTGCTTGTGTATCTGCATGTGAGAGTCTGCCATGCGTTGTAGCATGGAAATGCTTATGTGTGTCTGTGGAAGGTGCGTTTGTGAGACCAAGGATCTCCGTGTGTCTCTGTGCCTCTGTGTGTGTATGTGTGTGTTGGGTGTGAGGGGTTTGTCACAGACTGGTGAGCAAGTTAATCTCAGACTCCGTGACACGTGGAATAAAATCACGCTCCCATAATGGAAGAGAACCAACTCTTCACCCTCTGCCCTGGGGGAGCCAGTGGGGGCCAGGGCCAGGCTTAGGCCCCTATGCAGGGCCCCCTGTGGCCTCAGCACCCTACCCCCGCCTCTCCTCTGCCACACCAGGCTCATTCTGCCTCCAGAGTGCCCCGGTGCCCACTGCTGGCTGGGCTAGGCTCCAGGACATGTGACGGAGCCTTAGAGGCCTGTCCTGGGCCCCACAGCCCCACCCACTGCTGAGGAGGGCCCTGCCCCAGATGGGAGGGCG
>NW_020842214.1:0-1369 GCF_003676395.1 Aethalodelphis obliquidens | reverse complement strand
ACACCTGGATAGGAAGCAGCTGAAGTGGAGATCTGGCTCTGGTCAGTAACTCCAGATAACGTAGTTATGCTAGACTGTTGGTGAAGGTAGGCACTACACGTGTGTCTGTGTCTGGAAGGAGGTACCTACCGGTAGCTGATGCCGAACCGACGGCAGGAGCAGAGACTCTGGAGAAGTTGCAGGCACTTCCTGTCAGGGAGGTTGCATTGCTCACCACAGGAAGAGAGTGCTGCAGAGAATTTAGAGTTCCAAGTAGAAATGGATTTTGGAAATTTTCTGTAAGAACAAGAGGGTAATGAAAACATCAGGGAGATTGATAAATTCTCACTATGTTTGAGGAACAGCATTATCTTAAGGTTCTTGCTATCAGGACACCTCTAATATCAATACTTACTGAGAAACCAAAAATCAGACCGTTATGATGGTTGTAAGGACTGAGCAGTTTTACACTCTTCTGTATTAACTGCCTGTGCTGCCATGTTGGGCACGGATGGACAGAAGACCCAAGTGGTATGGCTCAGACATTGTTCCCTAGGCTGGAAGCAACCTTCTCCCTGCCCTATCTTTCCCTTCAGCCTGCACTAGTATTGACTTCTATGCTGTTTCCTAGACTGGAAGCATTTTAGAACTAGGAGGTCCTTAGAGAACTTTTATTTTCACAGTCTCATTTCATGAGGAAGGAAACTGAGGCTCAGAGAGGTCGGGTTGACTTGTTCAAGTTCTCTCATTATGTTAGTATCCTTACCAGGTTTCAGAACCTAAGTATCCTGACTTCCTTGCCAGGACGCTACTCTGAGCACGATACTGCCAGAAAGCAGGAGAAATAGAACTTACACTATAGGCAGTTTTTTTTTGTCCGTTAGAAAACAGTACGGCTGTTACCATCGTGATCTCCAGTGTCTCACTTTGCTTGTGCAGTTCCCACACTATTACCTAGAGTTCACATATAGCTCACTCCAACTGGTAAATTTAAAGAGTCATTTTTACCCTCTTCAAGCCTGGTTTCTCATCCTACCTCAAAATGATTACCCGAAAGTGAATTTCTTAAGTGCTTTTGGAAAGAAAAATGTTATCTGATTACTTCAGATTACGCATCTGTAAAGTGGTTATAACACCACCACCAATAATAATAGCAGTAATAATTAATCCATGAATAAACTGGTATATTGTGTATGATTTATATGGAGGAAGATACAATAAGTTCTAGAAAGACAAAGAAACATCATGAAAAACATATTACATAACGAAAAAGAAATACATAGTTATGAAAACTGGGGTATGTGGCAAGTATCAGAGCATAATGAGTTTACTAACAAATGACATTCTGTACCATACATGCAATGTTATGAAAGTGAATTTTGCCCACTGT
>NW_020842213.1:0-1369 GCF_003676395.1 Aethalodelphis obliquidens | reverse complement strand
GTCTCTTCTGTGTTAACAATGAGGTGATCAGGGAACCCAGGTTCCTCTCCACCCCCTCACCTGAGCAGTTTGTGCAGTTGATCTGTGAGGCAGAAGAAAGACAAGCTGAGCTCCTGGAGATGGTCCAGCCGCCCAAGGCAGAGGAGAAAAGATCTGAATTTCCTTCTATTATAAGTTTTAAAGGGGATGTTACACAGAGTAAGGCTGTTCAGGTGGATCATCTGAGCCAAAAGGGTGACGACTTCACTCAGATTAGCCTGATCCATTTCCAGGTTCTCAATGCACCCCAGATCCAGAAACTGCAGGATACTTTTGTGCCCAGACATTCTATCGATTTGCAAATCTCTGCAGCAGACGTGCAAGGACCCAACGTTCTGCTGAATTTTACTACAAAGGAAAGAAAGAAATTGCTCTGTTCTCAAGGTACTATTGAGGGAAATATCCACTAGTAATCCATGGGTTCCTGAGCTGACTGAGGCTCAGACCCAGAATTACCAATCCCGAGGCACCTGACTCTATGCTGAGCTTCTTCTATCTTAAGGATAGAGTGCTGAGAGTAAATGCATGACTTAAAACAGAAAGGGAATGCGGTCCCAATCTCAGAGCATATTGTCTTACAGACCAGATCACTCCTTAAATCTAGGATCCTCAGTTTGGGCCCCCTGTAAGGAAAGGAAGAGACAGAACACATGAGAGATAGCTGATTTTAATATAACCCAGCAAGATCAATGATGAGAAGCAGGGACAGAACACTTTAACCCTGGTTTTCACTTCATTGCCATTCACCAAGAAGTTCTTTCCACACAAATGCAGCGTCTTTCATCCTTTCCCCACCCCCTCCTTCACCTCCGGTCTTTCCCTGTCTCAATGCCCATACTCCACTTCTGTGTAATCGCACTCAAATCCATTCATAGTATCCTCAAACACCTCTACTCTATAATCAACTCTATAAGGCAATAGAGTCCCGAAGGACCGACAGCTCTGCAAAGACTGCAGTATTCACCATTGGCTACTGTTGGGAGACCGTTAGGTATTCCCCTGCCCCAGGCTACAGCATACACTCCTGCTGACTCCCTGTGTCTCTACTGGTCATAGTCTTACCAAGAGGAAGAGTTCTGGGCAGAGAGGATCTGCAGACCATCAATCATGGCTTCCAAGATGTCATAGTATGATTCCCGTGTGTTCAATGACCCAATATGGAGACAGCGAAAAGGCCAAACCCTCACCATTGCCTTTAGGATCATCTTATGCCCACCGGAGAAGGCAGCGTTGAACAATGGAACAAAGAGGTCTCTTGGGATTTCGTCCAGGGCATGGATAGCTGCAGGCTCATTATTCAGCAGACTCTTTGCAGCAAGCTCAAGGAGGG
>NW_020842212.1:0-1371 GCF_003676395.1 Aethalodelphis obliquidens | reverse complement strand
AGAGAAAGCTTTCGACAAAATTCAACACCCATTTATGATAAAAACCCTGCACAAAGTAGGCACAGAGGGAACTTTCCTCAACATAATAAAGGCCATACATGACAAACCCACAGGCAACATCGTCCTCAATGGTGAAAAACTGAAAGCATTTCCACTAAGATCAGGAACAAGACAAGGTTGCCCACTCTCACCACTCTTATTCAACATACTTTTGCAAGTTTTAGCCACAGCAATCAGAGAAGAAAAGGAAATAAAAGGAATCCAAATCGGAAAAGAAGAAGTAAAGCTGTCACGGTTTGCAGATGACATGATACTATCCATAGAGAATCCCAAAGATGCTACCAGAAAACTACTAGAGCTAATCAATGAATTTGGTAAAGTAGCAGGATACAAAATTAATGCACAGAAAACTCTTGCATTCCTATATACTAAGGATGAAAAATATGAAAGTGAAATTAAAAAACACACTCCCATTTACCACTGCAACAAAAAGAATAAAATATCTAGGAATAAACCTACCTAAGGAGACAAAAGACCTGTATGCAGAAAATTATAAGACACTGATGAAAGAAATTAAAGATGATACACATAGATGGAGAGATATACCATGTTCTTGGATTGGAAGAATCAACACTGTGAAAATGACTCTACTACCCAAAGCAATCTACAGATTCAATGCAATCCCTATCAAACTACCACTGGCATTTTTCACACAACTAGAACAAAAAATTTCACAATTTCTATGGAAACACAAAAGACCCCGAAGAGCCAAAGCAATCTTGAGAACGAAAAACGGAGCTGGAGGAATCAGGCTCCCTGACTTCAACTATACTACAAAGCTACAGTAAACAAGACACTATGGTACTGGCACAAAAACAGAAATATAGACCAATGGAACAGGATAGAAAGCCCAGAGATACACCCACGCACATATGGTCACCTTCTCTTTGATAAAGGCGGCAGGAATGTACAGTGCAGAAAGGACAGCCTCTTCAATAAGTGGTGCTGGGGAAACTGGACAGGTACATGTAAAAGTATGAGATTAGATCACTCCCTAACACCATACACAAAAATAAGCTCAAAATGGACTAAAGACCTAAATGTAAGGCCAGAAACTATCAAACTCTTAGAGGAAAACATAGGCAGGACACTCTATGACATAAATCACCGCAAGATCCTTTTTGACCCACCTCCTAGAGAAATGGACATAAAAACAAAGATAAACAAATGGGACCTAATGAAACTTCAAAGCTTTTGCACAGCAAAGGAAACCATAAACAAGACCAAAAGACAACCCTCAGAATGGGAGAAGATATTTGCAAATGAAGCAACTGACAAAGGATTAATTTCCAAAATTTACAAGCAGCTCAC
>NW_020842211.1:0-1371 GCF_003676395.1 Aethalodelphis obliquidens | reverse complement strand
GAAAGAAAACTACAGGCCAATATCACTGATGAACATAGATGCAAAAATCCTCAACAAAATACTAGCAAACAGAATCCAACAGCACATTAAAAGGATCATACACCATGATCAAGTGGGGTTTATTCCAGGAATGCAAGGATTCTTCAATATACGCAAATCTATCAATGTGATAAACCATATTAACAAATTGAAGGAGAAAAACCATATGATCATCTCAATAGATGCAGAGAAAGCTTTTGACAAAATTCAACACCCATTTATGATAAAAACCCTGCAGAAAGTAGGCATAGAGGGAACTTTCCTCAACATAATAAAGGCCATATATGACAAACCCACAGCCAACATCATCCTCAATGGTGAAAAACTGAAAGCATTTCCACTAAGATCAGGAACAAGACAAGGTTGCCCACTCTCACCACTATTATTCAACATTGTTTTGGAAGTTTTAGCCACAGCAATCAGAGAAGAAAAGGAAATAAAAGGAATCCAAATTGGAAAAGAAGAAGTAAAGCTGTCACTGTTTGCAGATGACATGATCCTATACATAGAGAACCCTAAAGGTGCTACCAGAAAACTACTAGAGCTAATCAATGAATTTGGTAAAGTGGCAGGATACAAAATTAATGCACAGAAATCTCTGGCATTCCTATATACTAATGATGAAAAATCTGAAAGTGAAATCAAGAAAACACTCCCATTTACCATTGCAACAAAAAGAATAAAATATCTAGGAATAAACCTACCTAAGGAGACAAAAGACCTGTATGCAGAAAATTATAAGACACTGATGAAAGAAATTAAAGATGATACAAATAGATGGAGAGATATACCATGTTCTTGGATTGGAAGAATCAACATTGTGAAAATGACTCTACTACCCAAAGCGATCTATAGATTCAATGCAATCCCTATCAAACTACCACTGGCATTTTTCACAGAACTAGAACAAAAAATTTCACAATTTGTATGGAAACACAAAAGACCCCGAATAGCCAAAGCAATCTTGAGAACGAAAAACGGAGCTGGAGGAATCAGGCTTCCTGACTTCAGACTATACTACAAAGCTACAGTAACCAAGACAGTATGATACTGGCACAAAAACAGAAATATAGATCAATGGAACAGGATAGAAAGCCCAGAGATAAACCCACACACATATGGTCACCTTATCTTTGACAAAGGAGGCAGGAATGTACAGTGGAGAAAGGAGAGCCTCTTCAATAAGTGGTGCTGGGAAAACTGGACAGGTACATGTAAAAGTATGAGATTAGATCACTCCCTAACACCATACACAAAAATAAGCTCAAAATGGATTAAAGACCTAAATGTAAGGCCAGAAACTATCAAACTCTTAGAGGAAAACATAGGCAG
>NW_020842210.1:0-1371 GCF_003676395.1 Aethalodelphis obliquidens | reverse complement strand
AGAGAAAGCTTTCGACAAAATTCAACACCCATTTATGATAAAAACCCTGCACAAAGTAGGCACAGAGGGAACTTTCCTCAACATAATAAAGGCCATACATGACAAACCCACAGGCAACATCGTCCTCAATGGTGAAAAACTGAAAGCATTTCCACTAAGATCAGGAACAAGACAAGGTTGCCCACTCTCACCACTCTTATTCAACAGACTTTTGCAAGTTTTAGCCACAGCAATCAGAGAAGAAAAGGAAATAAAAGGAATCCAAATCGGAAAAGAAGAAGTAAAGCTGTCACGGTTTGCAGATGACATGATACTATCCATAGAGAATCCCAAAGATGCTACCAGAAAACTACTAGAGCTAATCAATGAATTTGGTAAAGTAGCAGGATACAAAATTAATGCACAGAAATCTCTTGCATTCCTATATACTAAGGATGAAAAATATGAAAGTGAAATTAAAAAACACACTCCCATTTACCACTGCAACAAAAAGAATAAAATATCTAGGAATAAACCTACCTAAGGAGACAAAAGACCTGTATGCAGAAAATTATAAGACACTGATGAAAGAAATTAAAGATGATACACATAGATGGAGAGATATACCATGTTCTTGGATTGGAAGAATCAACACTGTGAAAATGACTCTACTACCCAAAGCAATCTACAGATTCAATGCAATCCCTATCAAACTACCACTGGCATTTTTCACACAACTAGAACAAAAAATTTCACAATTTGTATGGAAACACAAAAGACCCCGAAGAGCCAAAGCAATCTTGAGAACGAAAAACGGAGCTGGAGGAATCAGGCTCCCTGACTTCAACTATACTACAAAGCTACAGTAAACAAGACACTATGGTACTGGCACAAAAACAGAAATATAGACCAATGGAACAGGATAGAAAGCCCAGAGATACACCCACGCACATATGGTCACCTTCTCTTTGATAAAGGAGGCAGGAATGTACAGTGCAGAAAGGACAGCCTCTTCAATAAGTGGTGCTGGGGAAACTGGACAGGTACATGTAAAAGTATGAGATTAGATCACTCCCTAACACCATACACAAAAATAAGCTCAAAATGGACTAAAGACCTAAATGTAAGGCCAGAAACTATCAAACTCTTAGAGGAAAACATAGGCAGGACACTCTATGACATAAATCACAGCAAGATCCTTTTTGACCCACCTCCTAGAGAAATGGACATAAAAACAAAGATAAACAAATGGGACCTAATGAAACTTCAAAGCTTTTGCACAGCAAAGGAAACCATAAACAAGACCAAAAGACAACCCTCAGAATGGGAGAAGATATTTGCAAATGAAGCAACTGACAAAGGATTAATTTCCAAAATTTACAAGCAGCTCAC
>NW_020842209.1:0-1371 GCF_003676395.1 Aethalodelphis obliquidens | reverse complement strand
GAAAGAAAACTACAGGCCAATATCACTGATGAACATAGATGCAAAAATCCTCAACAAAATACTAGCAAACAGAATCCAACAGCACATTAAAAGGATCATACACCATGCTCAAGTGGGATTTATTCCAGGAATGCAAGGATTCTTCAATATATGCAAATCAATCAACGTGATACACCATATTAACAAATTGAAGGAGAAAAACCATGTGGTCATCTCAATAGATGCAGAGAAAGCTTTTGACAAAATTCAACACCCATTTATGATAAAAACCCTGCAGAAAGTAGGCATAGAGGGAACTTTCCTCAACATAATAAAGGCCATATATGACAAACCCACAGCCAACATCATCCTCAATGGTGAAAAACTGAAAGCATTTCCACTAAGATCAGGAACAAGACAAGGTTGCCCACTCTCACCACTATTATTCAACATTGTTTTGGAAGTTTTAGCCACAGCAATCAGAGAAGAAAAGGAAATAAAAGGAATCCAAATTGGAAAAGAAGAAGTAAAGCTGTCACTGTTTGCAGATGACATGATCCTATACATAGAGAACCCTAAAGGTGCTACCAGAAAACTACTAGAGCTAATCAATGAATTTGGTAAAGTGGCAGGATACAAAATTAATGCACAGAAATCTCTGGCATTCCTATATACTAATGATGAAAAATCTGAAAGTGAAATCAAGAAAACACTCCCATTTACCATTGCAACAAAAAGAATAAAATATCTAGGAATAAACCTACCTAAGGAGACAAAAGACCTGTATGCAGAAAATTATAAGACACTGATGAAAGAAATTAAAGATGATACAAATAGATGGAGAGATATACCATGTTCTTGGATTGGAAGAATCAACATTGTGAAAATGACTCTACTACCCAAAGCGATCTATAGATTCAATGCAATCCCTATCAAACTACCACTGGCATTTTTCACAGAACTAGAACAAAAAATTTCACAATTTGTATGGAAACACAAAAGACCCCGAATAGCCAAAGCAATCTTGAGAACGAAAAACGGAGCTGGAGGAATCAGGCTTCCTGACTTCAGACTATACTACAAAGCTACAGTAACCAAGACAGTATGATACTGGCACAAAAACAGAAATATAGATCAATGGAACAGGATAGAAAGCCCAGAGATAAACCCACACACATATGGTCACCTTATCTTTGACAAAGGAGGCAGGAATGTACAGTGGAGAAAGGAGAGCCTCTTCAATAAGTGGTGCTGGGAAAACTGGACAGGTACATGTAAAAGTATGAGATTAGATCACTCCCTAACACCATACACAAAAATAAGCTCAAAATGGATTAAAGACCTAAATGTAAGGCCAGAAACTATCAAACTCTTAGAGGAAAACATAGGCAG
>NW_020842208.1:0-1371 GCF_003676395.1 Aethalodelphis obliquidens | reverse complement strand
ATTTCTCCCTAAGTTTTGAAACCAGTTTGGCCAAATATAGAATTCTTTGTGGACAATTTTTTTCTTTCAGCACTTTAAATATGTCTGGCCTCTTCCGTGGTTTCAGATAGGATATTAGCTATGAATCTTTTTGAGGATCCCTGCTTTGTAACAAATTTGTTTTTTCTTTCTCCTTTGGGAGTAAAGATTCTTTCTCTGTCTTTCGGCATCTGAGAGTTTGATTATACTGTTTCTTGTTGTGGCGTTCCTTGAGTTTCTCTTAGTCCTGAAATCAGGCAAAGATTTACAGCAACCAAACACATACTGAACCAGGGAAGAGGCAATTTGAAAATGGCAGGAAAGCTTTGTGGCATTTTTACTTGCCCTTGCCCCATCCACTGTTAGTGTAGTGATGGTCTTAAAGTGGTGGGGTCTTAATGCAGTGATAGTCTTAAAGTAGCAGCAGACCATTCCTAGTATGGGACCCTCAATCCTGCTTCAGGAGGGAGCAGAAGAGACCATACTCTCGGATTATTATGTGTATCTGTTCTAACCTGTCTGGGAGCTACCTGAAGGACTGACACAAGATGCTTATCTCTGTCTTAGCTAACCTGGAACACAGTCTGGAAAAGCAGCGGTCATTGCTCAAAAAAAGTGCAAGGTGAACTAACAAAGCACAGATGGCTGGGGCAGAAGATTGTGCATTGAAATACAATAGACCACATAAGATGCAGGAGCAAAAGTTGGGGGAGATTCTTTGGGAACTTAGAACATACAAAAAGTACACATGTGTCCAGAGAAATTAAGAAAACCACATGCATACTCAAGATCAGATGCATGTTCTGAAAACACCATAGGAGTCTCTAAGCTTTTACCATGGGCTGAGCCCTGACCTCAGTGCAGGTCAGCTAAACGTTGAAGGAGTGATCCAGCAATCTGCACAATGGGGAGAGGTGTGTGGTTTTGAGTGTGCATGTGGATGTGCTTGTGTATATTTGTTTTTGTTTGTCTTAGGTGCAGGAATTCAAGGACATCTCTGTCAAAACATTAGCTAAACATGAACTAAAGTAACAGAGACTTCAGTGCCTACATACGATAAGGAGTACACTCATTGCAAAACTAGTTTGGAAAGGTCCCTAAACAAACAGACTACTACAGCCTTCAACAATCAAAAGCCCAGAAGACCCTGGGAAAGTGGGAGAATCTGATTTCCATAGACACCACATTATAATATTTGAAAGCCAAATGTTCAACCAAGAAACTCACAAGATATACAAAGACATGGAAAAGTATGGTCCATTTAAGAAAACAAATTAATTGATGAAACCATCCCTAAGGAAGCCCAGACTTTTCTCCATTGCATATTCTTGCCTCCTTTGTCATAGATTCATT
>NW_020842207.1:0-1372 GCF_003676395.1 Aethalodelphis obliquidens | reverse complement strand
AACTGAACCACCATCATTATCAACTGTATCTAATTGACATTTATAAAGTACTTATCCAACAGCAGAAGATTACAGTCATCCCTTGGTATCTGAGGGGGATTGGTCCCAGGAGCCCCTGCATATACCAAAATCTGCTGATGCTCAAGTCCCTCATATAAAATGTAGTAGTAAAATGAATGGAAACTTCAATCCAAGTTGATTGAATCCACAGATGCGAAACCCAAGAATTTGAAGGGCTAATTAAAATCACAATAAATACATTAAACGTAAGATTTAATTTAGCTAAACAGACAATTATTATTATTTATTTATGACATACCCAATTTAACAGGACATAGAAAGTCTGAAGTATAAGTGACAGAAAGAGTCTAAGGGGAGAATACTGATCAAAAAGAAATGGATTTAGTTATAATAATATCAGAAAAAGAAGTCAAAAATACTATCAGGGATTAAAAGATATTTACTATGATAAAATGTATGAATCATTAAGACCTAGTAACTCCAGCTTCTCAAGCTTCTATAAATATAGCAACTCAGTCTTCACAAGGGAAAATTGAAAATCCACAAACTGGGAAATGTTCTCACACTTCTTTCACATAATGCTATGTCAAAAAATATTTATAGATATAGACAGGTAGATGACAGATAGATGAATGAATGGATGTGTGTGTGTGTGTGCACACATGTGCATGCATATGTGTATCTTTTAAGAGTCTTGAATCAGCAACTGAATTATTGAATCTGACACTGACCTGGAGTAACATTCAGACACTTCAAAAACATCTAGATAAGTGGTCTGAGGTATCAATAACATCTATTAAACAGAAATGATACCCTCTCAAGTTGTTAGCATGAGAGATATGGAGGTCAGGTGATAAGCTGAGTTCTGACCCAAGCCCAACTCACAGTGTGCTCACTGGTTCATAATGAAATTTGTGGATATTTATCCCATTCCTGATATATAAGTGGAAAAAACACAGTTAGTGATAGAACACCCCTTGTCTTGCTTTTCAAATTTGTGTAGGAAAGCCAAATGAAACTGAACTGAACTTGTCTCCCATTCCAACAAGCTTGAAATCAACAGCAATACTGCATTTCTGGAATTATTGAAGAGATGTGTATTACTGTCAAAGATATGAAAAATGTAGTAGTTGTGATTCCTAGATATCCCCATTTAATTTGCTTACATGGCTTTAGCACAACAGTGATGGATCATGGCACATAAACATGGACTCCTGTATATTTAACAGGTGGTAGCCTGATTTTGAATTGAAACTGCTATGTCTACATATGATACCCTGACTAAAAAAGCTTATCATAGACATTACCATTGGAGATTTAGGTGTGCATCTATTGGTTTGGAAAATAATAA
>NW_020842206.1:0-1373 GCF_003676395.1 Aethalodelphis obliquidens | reverse complement strand
AACGCTTGCCTTATGCTTAGTTCCCCCGTTCCCTGGGCTGGGAAGGAAAGGAACTGAATGCCAGCATTAGCAGTGTGGGTTGGGACCAAAACCATTCAGAGAAAACACTGTCATTTTCCTCTAATTTGCAAATTGCAGCTATTCATGTTGGATTGAACAGCTGAGGGAAAAGAGCCCCCAGTTTTCACCTGCATTTATTGAGAAGAGGCTGGTAGTAGGAGGGATGCACCAACTTGTAGCTTGTGCTGCAAGCTGGATATAAGCTTGGTGTGAGCATCCTGGTTAACCACTGCCCATGTTCAAATATACAGAGATAGATTCCAACAGTCTCTTCCCATAGCCTTATTTTTGCGTGTGATCTTAGAAGATCCTGGCATGTAAGTCCAGTCCCCAGTTTCCCAGCCTCTGTAAACCTGCAAAATGAATAGAGAGAATAGTGGAACACAGACCCATTGTTCAAAGGCACAGTCACTTTAGGGAAAGAGGAAAAGAACGGGTAGGTGAATCTTCTCTGGGATTGCAGGGTTCAGCTCAATGAAGACTGTCCTGTATAAAAGAAACTCCTCTAAATGGTTGAATTCTTAGCTCTCCAGAGATCTGAGTTTTCTTTTCCCCAGTCCCTGTGGGGTGCTGTGGGGAATGTGCCAAACCTATCATTTGAGATAAAAATTTATGGTGAGGTAAGCTTCTAGGCTGGGGGAAGGAAGACTTAGTGACTGAAATGGGGGATGCTAAGCACTGGGGGGCAGGAAGGAACAAGGAGATAGTAATGGATGTAACAAACGCTGCAGCTGCCAGCAAAGCCTGGATTGAAGTTCCTTCCTGAAAATGAGGACCCGGGCAAGAATGACCACTCAGATGTAAACAGTGTCTCTGACTGGGCATTCTCATCTGCCTGCCGGTGGGCCAGAGCTGAGCAAGTCCTTTCTCTCCTCTGTATGCACACTGAATTGGTTAGTAAGTGACATGTCAGAGGACAGGAATCATATTCAGTGGATCTTTCAAATCCAGGAGTTTGAGGCTAATGAAATTAGTGTGTGGCCAGGGCTCTGCCAACTAGAATTAAGTCACTGCAGCCACCCTGCAATGCATTTTCAGCCTGAAGGGAGCATCAGGGAGGAATTTCGGGAGATTTGTTTCTGAGCCTGTACAAAATAATACTCTCCTAATGCTAAGAAAGATTAAATGTAAATTAATATTGACTACGAGTAACATATTTAAAAAATAATCGCAGAGTAGGGGATGGCTTAAAGTGGAGAGATTATATAATATGGTGTCCAAAGAATAAATCTCCTCTGACCACTGTTTCATGGGCTATAAGTAAGGTATATTACAATGGAAAGTAATGGGAACGTTTTTATTCAAGGCTTCTC
>NW_020842205.1:1234-1374 GCF_003676395.1 Aethalodelphis obliquidens | reverse complement strand
CCCCCAGCTCCCAGAAGGAACTTGATTTTTGAGGCTCTTCAGCAAATACTTGACTTATTCTTTGAACTCTATCTTGGCTGCTTTTTCTTTGGCTTCTAGAGCAAACAACAGCTTTTTTTTTTTTTTTTTTTTTTTTTTTT
>NW_020842205.1:0-1134 GCF_003676395.1 Aethalodelphis obliquidens | reverse complement strand
TTTTTTTTTTTTTTTTTTTTTTTTGGTGTACACGGACCTCTCACTGTTGTGGCCTCTCCCGTTGCGGAGCACAGGCTCCGGATGCGCAGGCTCAGCGGCCATGGCTCATGGGCCCAGCCGCTCCGCGGCATGTGGGATCCTCCCGGACCGGGGCACGCACCCATGTCCCCTGCATTGGCAGGCGGACTCTCAGCCACTGCGCCACCAGGGAAGCCCCAGACAACAGTTTTCACCATCTTATGTTTTAGAGAATCTGACCATATTCATCTCTGGTGTGTGATTAAGAGTGTCTCATTAAAACAACAACAACAACAACAACAACAAAAAAACAAAAAAAAAACAGTGTCTCATTTAAAAATATATACAGGGACTTCCCTGGTGGTGCAGTGGTTAAGAATCCGCCTGCCAATGCAGGGGACATGGGGTTTGATCCCTGGTCTGGGAAGATTCCACATGCCACGGAGCAACTAAGCCCGTGCGCCACAACTACTGGCCCCACGCGTTGCAGCTGTTGAAGTCCACGTGCTCTGGGGCCCATGTGCTGCAACTGCTGAGCCTGCATCCTGCAACTAATGAAGCCCGCGCACAGCAACGCAGAGTAGCCCCCGCTCGCCACAACTGGAGAAAGCCCATGTGCAGCAACGAAGACTCAACGCAGCCAAAAAATGCATACATATGCAATTTTTTGAGGTGAAATTCACATAACATAAAATTAACCATTTTAGAGTGAGCAGTTTGGTGGCATTTGGTACATTCACAGTGTTGTGCAACCCTGACTCTTCTCATTTGTTTTTGTTTAGGCTGGTTTATTTTTATTTTGGGGGAGTTTCTTTTGCCTTAAGTCAGGAACTGACATGATAAAATGTTGCTCTGCCAATATGTGTAAGGGATATTTCATTACTGTTGTGTAGGACAGTGCGAGATAAGAGAGTGGTGTGTTTCTCCTTTCTCTTCAAAAGCAGGGGTTCTTAATTTAGGGTCTAAGATCATGTACTTGATTCTCTCCTCTTCCCTGAAATTTTGTGGGCTGGTACATTATTCTCTAGTAAGAACTTAGTGCTCACAATGTAAAAGGACAGAAATCTAGTCCTCGATGATGAAATTTGTTAGGGGAAGTAATGAAATGTGTGGGTC
>NW_020842204.1:1234-1374 GCF_003676395.1 Aethalodelphis obliquidens | reverse complement strand
CCCCCAGCTCCCAGAAGGAACTTGATTTTTGAGGCTCTTCAGCAAATACTTGACTTATTCTTTGAACTCTATCTTGGCTGCTTTTTCTTTGGCTTCTAGAGCAAACAACAGCTTTTTTTTTTTTTTTTTTTTTTTTTTTT
>NW_020842204.1:0-1134 GCF_003676395.1 Aethalodelphis obliquidens | reverse complement strand
TTTTTTTTTTTTTTTTTTTTTTTTGGTGTACACGGACCTCTCACTGTTGTGGCCTCTCCCGTTGCGGAGCACAGGCTCCGGATGCGCAGGCTCAGCGGCCATGGCTCATGGGCCCAGCCGCTCCGCGGCATGTGGGATCCTCCCGGACCGGGGCACGCACCCATGTCCCCTGCATTGGCAGGCGGACTCTCAGCCACTGCGCCACCAGGGAAGCCCCAGACAACAGTTTTCACCATCTTATGTTTTAGAGAATCTGACCATATTCATCTCTGGTGTGTGATTAAGAGTGTCTCATTAAAACAACAACAACAACAACAACAACAAAAAAACAAAAAAAAAACAGTGTCTCATTTAAAAATATATACAGGGACTTCCCTGGTGGTGCAGTGGTTAAGAATCCGCCTGCCAATGCAGGGGACATGGGGTTTGATCCCTGGTCTGGGAAGATTCCACATGCCACGGAGCAACTAAGCCCGTGCGCCACAACTACTGGCCCCACGCGTTGCAGCTGTTGAAGTCCACGTGCTCTGGGGCCCATGTGCTGCAACTGCTGAGCCTGCATCCTGCAACTAATGAAGCCCGCGCACAGCAACGCAGAGTAGCCCCCGCTCGCCACAACTGGAGAAAGCCCATGTGCAGCAACGAAGACTCAACGCAGCCAAAAAATGCATACATATGCAATTTTTTGAGGTGAAATTCACATAACATAAAATTAACCATTTTAGAGTGAGCAGTTTGGTGGCATTTGGTACATTCACAGTGTTGTGCAACCCTGACTCTTCTCATTTGTTTTTGTTTAGGCTGGTTTATTTTTATTTTGGGGGAGTTTCTTTTGCCTTAAGTCAGGAACTGACATGATAAAATGTTGCTCTGCCAATATGTGTAAGGGATATTTCATTACTGTTGTGTAGGACAGTGCGAGATAAGAGAGTGGTGTGTTTCTCCTTTCTCTTCAAAAGCAGGGGTTCTTAATTTAGGGTCTAAGATCATGTACTTGATTCTCTCCTCTTCCCTGAAATTTTGTGGGCTGGTACATTATTCTCTAGTAAGAACTTAGTGCTCACAATGTAAAAGGACAGAAATCTAGTCCTCGATGATGAAATTTGTTAGGGGAAGTAATGAAATGTGTGGGTC
>NW_020842203.1:0-1374 GCF_003676395.1 Aethalodelphis obliquidens | reverse complement strand
TAACTAACCAGGATTTACTGCATAGCACAGGAAACTATATTCAATATCTTGTAATAACCTATAATGGAAAATTATATATATATAAAACTGAATCACTTTGGTATACACCAGAAAGTAACACAATATTGTATCAATAAGTCAACTATACTTCAGTTTGTTAAAAAAGGAAAAGAAAGAGTCACAGACATGTCAAATGATGATGATTAATGACAGCCTCTTTTTTCTTCCCTTTAAAAAGGCCGCTAACTCAAAAGCCACATTGGAGTGTAACTGTGGCTTGTCTCCCACTCCCTTGCTTGGAGATCTGTAAATAAACCCTTACTTTGATTAAAACACCTGCTGTCAGTTGGGCTTTCTGCACCTCAGTCACATGAGCCCTTGCTCCATAAGAAGAGGACCTCAGGTTGACAGTTCCAGAGCTTGGAGTGTCATCGACGGAGATGGTCTCTGAAGGGTGCAGGTCCGGGGACCTCCCAACTCATAGTCATATCCCCAGGGTCTCCATGACGCTTGAGCTGCAGTCCCCACCCCCACCAGGGGCGGCGCAGTGGGCTTCGGAACGCCTGGGAGGAGCAGAGAGCTGTCGAGGCCCTCCTTGCTGGGCCCAGAGAATGTGCCTGTCCCCTTCCCTTGTAGCAGCCTCAGTGCACTAAATGAAAGTGGGCTTTAGTATTTGTAACTCATATTTTAGCTGTTCATTATATTCTGAAATGTTAAAAAGAAACTCTTTAATTGTGTTGTCAATATAAATATTCTCTAAATCAATCTATAGTAGGAATAGAAAAGAATTTTACTTGAACCAAAATGAGGTCTATAGCTCAGGAGAGATACATTCTAGAAGGACCTGAAATGTGTTCAGCCAGACTACAAGATTGGGGAGACTTATAAAGGCAAAAACCTCAAAATGACATAAGTTGATTGTCAAGAATTGTATGTATACGTATTTTGATGTAATGGTAAATGGATTTGTTTGTTTCATTTCGCTTTCTGACCTTTCATTGTTAGTGTATAGTGTATAGAAACGCAGATCTCCATGTTTCAATTTTGTATCCTGTAAACTTACAGAATTCATTGATGAGCTCTAGTAGTTTTCTTGTAGCGTCTTTAGGATTTTCTAGGAATAAACCTACCTAAGGAGACAAAAGTCCTGTACTCCAAAAACTATAAGACAGTGATGAAAGAAATCGAAGGTGACACAAACAGATGGAAAGATATACCATGTTCTTGGATTGGAAGAATCAACATTGTTAAAATGACTATACTACCCAAGGCAATCTACAGCTTCAATACAATCCCTATCAAGTTATCGGTGGCATTTTTCACGGAACTAGAACAAAAATCTTAAAATTTGTATGGAAATAGAAAAGACCCTGA
>NW_020842202.1:0-1374 GCF_003676395.1 Aethalodelphis obliquidens | reverse complement strand
TTATCTGTGCTCATTTCAATCTCTGGTTTTATGCAGCACCCAAACTCACCTTTCCCCTTAAGCAAGGATAAGTTGGTTTTCTAAATTTGACACCCTGTTCTGTTTTGGAATTCAGTTCCTGGGTAGCCAACTTTACATTCCATGTATTAGTGATATCTTATGATGTTTCTTTTTCTGTGTAACTTATTTCAGTTAGAATCATCATACCTGAATCCACTAATTGTGCTGCGAAGGGCCTGATGACATAGATTTCATTGCTGAGTGATATTGCTTTGTAAGTAAATACCACAATTTCTTTATCCATTTTTCACTTTCTGCGATGTTGAACTTGTATGGTAAACGAGGTTCTTGTAAACAGAGGCGTCCCAAACTTTGGGGTGGCTGTGTCTTTTTGAATTTAATTTCCCTAAGCTATAGTACCATAAGTGGAAGTGCCCTAGGCTCTGTTGCTTTGTTTTTTCGATGTTTCAGGAAACACCATACACTTCTCCCCAGTGTCTGTTGGCAATTGACATCCCGCCCATCAGCATAACAAGGCTCCCAATTCTCCATGGCCTGTCCTGCCTTTCTGGATTTTACACTATTTTCAGATGGCCCTTTTGACCGGGGGGAAGTGAGACTTCATTGTAGTGCAGATTTCCTTTGCAAGTTTGCTTGGTTGGCCAAAAAGGGCGTATGCGTTTTTTCCTGAATATATTCAGGAAAAAACGCATACGCCCTTTTTGGCCAAGTGCATCATTGTGGACGTTCTGCCTCTTTTCCTATGCTTTCAATGCAATTCCAGTCTACCTCCTGAAATCAGTTTCCTGCAATTCTGCCCCGCTTTCAGTCCTCTTGGCAGCCTTACTTCAGTATATTTTTGGACGATAGCTGTCATTTATAACTCTGCAGGTTTGTGATTTGCAGTGCCCCTAGCTCCTTTCTTCAACTCGCTTTCTTTTGAGATGGCCGCAACACCGCAGGATGGCTTCAGGCCCTAATCTGGTTCCGGCACGGCACGCTGAGCCTTTGGTTATTTCCTCTTCCTGGTGGGAAATGAGAGTTAAATTTGCCCGTCCAGACACCTCCAGCTAGTCTCTCATTGGTTCTCCCTATTCCTGTTCATCTTCCGCAGAAATTGCAAACTGGGCCAAACAGGAGGTTAAAGGCGCTGACTCTCCAAGTGGGGAGAGTGTTAGTAAAGCATCTGGAATGTTGCTCCCGAGTACCAGGGGAGGAAAATTGAGACATATTTGAACATGTCTCCAATTCACACGGTTGATCATACTCTGGGTTCCACATGCATGTTTTAGCTGAAGGAAGAATACCTTAAACATGGAGAGTTGAGACCCGTGTAATGGGTACCATGCAATATGACTTCAAAGGGTCTTCATG
>NW_020842201.1:0-1375 GCF_003676395.1 Aethalodelphis obliquidens | reverse complement strand
TCCCTATCAAACTACCACTGGCATATTTCACAGAAGTAGAACAAAAACATTCACAATTTGTATGGAAACACAAAAGACCCCGAATAGCCAAAGCAATCTTGAGAATGAAAAACGGAGCTGGAGGAATCAGGCTCTGTGACTTCAGACTATACTACAAAGCTACAGTAATCAAGACAGTATGGTACTGGCACAAAAACAGAAATATAGATCAATGGAAGAGGATACAAAGCCCAGAGATAAACCCACACACATATGGTCACCTTATGTTTGATAAAGGAGGCAGGAATGTACAGTGGAGAAAGGATAGCCTCTTCAATAAGTGGTGCTGGGAAAATTGGACAGGTACATGTAAAAGTATGAGATTAGACCACTCCCTAAGACCATACACAAAAATAAGCTCAAAATGGATTAAAGACCTAGACGTAAGGCCAGAAACTATCAACCTCTTAGAGGAAAGCATAGCAGATCACTCTATGACATAAATCACAGCAAGATCCTTTTTGACCCACCTCCTAGAGTAATGGAAATAAAAATAAAAACAAAAATAAACAAATGGGACCTAATGAAACTTCAAAGCTTTTGCACAGCAAAGGAAACCATAAACAAGACCAAAAGACAACCCTCAGAATGGGAGAAAATATTTGCAAATGAAGCAACTGACAAAGGATTAATCTCCAAAATTTACAAACAGCTCATGCAGCTCAATAACAAAAAACCAAACAATCCAATCCAAAAATGGGCAGAAGACCTAAATAGACATTTCTCCAAAGAAGATATACAGATTGCCAACAAACACATGAAAGAATGCTCAACATCATTAATCATTAAAGAAATGCAAATCAAAACTACAATGAGATATTATCTCACACCAGTCAGAATGGCCATCATCAAAAAATCTAGAAGCAATAAATGCTGGAGAGGGTGTGGAGAAAAGGGAACGCTCTTGTACTGCTTGTGGGAATGTGAATTGGTACAGCCACTATGGAGAACAGTGTGGAGGTTCCTTATAAAAGTACAAATAGAACTACCATATGACCCAGCAATCCCACTCCTGGGCATATACCCTGAGAAAACCATAATTCAAAAAGAATCATGTACCAAAATGTTCATTGCAGCTCTATTTACAATAGCCAGGAGATGGAAACAACCTAAGTATCCATCATTGGATGAATGGATAAAGAAGATGTGGCACATATATACAATGGAATATTACTCAGCCATAAAAAGAAATGAAATTGAGCTATTTGTAATGAGGTGGATGGACCTAGAGTCTGTCATACAGAGTGAAGTAAGTCAGAAAGAGAAAGACAAATATCATATGCTAATACATATATATGGAATTTAAGAAAAAGAATGTCATGAAGAACCTAGGGGT
>NW_020842200.1:0-1376 GCF_003676395.1 Aethalodelphis obliquidens | reverse complement strand
CCCAAATACACAGCAGACTCCAAAGATTCCTACCCCCACCCACTCCCCAAAGAAGGAAAAGGCAGAAGAGAGCCAAGAGGCAAAATCTCCAAAGGCAACGGGCTCCAGCCCGGCAGCACTCAGTTGCACAATCTGAATAATCCTTTGTGGAATTCCAACCAATACAAAGACCTCGATTAAGAATCATCAGGAACATCCAGCCCAGCATCCTCTCTGAAGTTCTCTTCAACAACTCCCGCCAGTCCTGATGGCACCCAGATCGGATCTCGATCCTGTGGGGAGACACAAAGAGATCCCCTGGATCGAGTAATAACACGATCCGGGCCTTCCATTGATTGGACAACACATCTTTCCACATCACTTTGCCATAATTTTTATGGTTTGTTGCCACATGGCGTTCAGCAGAGGTTTCTTTATCATCACCACAGAACCATCCTGCCCCGCCACCTTCAAATTAATATGATCGTTGTTCTCAGTCTTGACTCCTTCCTTGGGCTTTTCGTCGGCCATGGCCTTGTGGATTATAGGGCAAGCCTGTAATATGACACATCTCCCTTCTGTATTCCCTCGGGAGCAAGAAACAATCCCCCATTCCCTAAATATTTAATCAAAACGCCTAAGGCCTGTTCAAGCAACTCCATACAAGGGGCTTTATCTCGACTATTCAAAGGAATAGAAAAGAAACAATCTTTGGCTAGCGAGTGGCGGCATGTACCAATGCCCATACCGCTCTTGTTCATATGCCGCGGCCGCTCCTTCTAAATCTTCCTCCTCTCTAGGATTTAATTCATCTTGAAACAAATATAATTCCTTAAACTCATCTAGGATTGGATATAATCCTGGCACCGTTTCTTGCTTTTCCTTTTGTTTTCTTTTTTCTCTTTTCATAATTTCAGGCCTATCTACCGTAGTCCCTGTTTGTTCATTCTCTGATGCGCTATCTTGAAAACATACCTGACTGGACTACTCACCGACGGTTCACTCCGTGTGTCGAGTTCTGAATCGGTCCTCCATGCAGGGCGCGAAGTTCCCGGGTTTCGGCACCACTTGCAACGAGCCGCCTCCGACCAGCAGAATAACGAGTCGCCACACGCAAGATTCTTCTCGTATCACACTTTATTGGAGCACAGCTTGGTTAAAGAAAAGATGGAAGGAAGACACCGCAATCCTATAGCAGTCTGCTTATATAGGGATTAAGAACATGTGTCGCTCTGTGATTGGCTTTCGCCGATGGTGCGATTTGTGAGCCAGCATCGGATAGGTCGCTACTTTAAAACCTCATTAGTATACTTAGCGCAAGCGCAGTGGCCACAGGAAGGATGACTCAGCTTATTTCAGCTTCCTGCCGCGTAGCAGTTAGCTGACCGCGCCCTACA
>NW_020842199.1:0-1376 GCF_003676395.1 Aethalodelphis obliquidens | reverse complement strand
TAATAATGTATCACCCAAATAATTTCAATTAACTTTATCACCCAGCTGTTGGATACAAGTTCCATAAAGGCAGGTATGCTGCAGGATTTTCTTCATAGCTCTGTCACTGCTAATTAGGTCTGTACCTGACACTCAGTAAAGACAGGGATTAATCATCATTATGATCATAATATCCTTTTTTAAAAAATAGTTAATTTACTTATTTCATTGTGACAGTTCTTAATTGTGGCTCGCTGGGTCCTTAGTTGTGGCATGCGCACTCTTATTTGGGGCATGCATGTGGGGCCTAGTTCCCTGACCAGGGATCAAAGCTGGGCCCCCTTCATTGGGAGCATGGAGTCTTAACCACTGTGCCACCAGGGAAGTCCTGATTGTAATATCCTTTTAATCTCTTGGCTGTACCATCCTCCAGCTCTCTACGTGCTCGCACAGACATCACTCACCCAGCATTCCTCAGCAGCCTCTTCACTGGAACGGTGCCTGTGAGCCCTGTGCTCCTGACTTTGAGAGCAGACCAAACAGAGCAAGCTCTTGTTGGCTTCACAGAAGATCTTCTTTGTCTACTTATGGGTCCCACACATATGTCCCTCAGAGTTCAGGAATTGCCCGAGATTTGCTTTTCTGGCAATGGACACCAGATTCTTCAGAAGAAAATTGGTTTTGAGGTTTGTCTGCTCTGATCGTTGTCTGCACACTGGGCAGTTGGCAGGGTCTTCAGCTTGCTCCCAGAGAAGACAGAGACAGGACCTACAGAAGCTGTGTCCACAGCCTATGGTGAGTGGGTCTAGAAGGTAATTCAGGCACACGAGGCAGGTGAGCTCTTTCTGGAAGGCTTCTGGGATGTCTGAGTCCATTTTTCTGAGGGAAGGAAATCAGGAGTTTATTCCTCTATCCCAAAGACAAAAAAGGCCCAAGGAATATCAGACACAGATTGTCACTGAATAATACACTGCTTTAGGAAGGATTTTTCATTTGACAAATGGAAAACTGAGACACAAAGAGAACTCTCAAGAGCTACAGAAAATTTTCCCAGCTACCAAACCAACACAACTTCTTGCCTTCCTTTCCCTACCTAAAGGAGAACCTCAGGTTTGTTGAGATCTTATTTTCCTCTAGATAACATGAGCCACAGGAGTTTGACCTAATTTATAGCTCTGTGTGGTGGGTCCTGATTGCCCTAAACAATCAATCATGATGCTCACTGCCAGTCTTTGATTTAGCGCCGCATACTTGACTAAGCTTGTATTTTTATTATTTCGTATAATTGTCAGGCATTTTCCTTTGCATGTCCTTTTTTATCTCATTCTGAATCTAGATCCACAAACATTGTTTTTCTTTGCAAAACACTTTCTGAATAATGCAGAGATAATGAAGAG
>NW_020842198.1:0-1376 GCF_003676395.1 Aethalodelphis obliquidens | reverse complement strand
AGGCTAGTTCCAGCAGGCCCCCGTTTCCATGGGCACACTCAGCATACCCCACTGTGGTTTCTAACAAGTCCAAAGAGACACAGGTTACCCTGTGTTTCCTTCCCTGAATCAGCTTCCCGAAGTAGGGTGTTCTGCATCAAGCGAACTGCCTCAACCAAGGAACGCCGTAGCTGCTCCTCTGGGCCTGTGGCTATTCAAAAGCCTGCAGTGCCACAGGAAGAACAGGACTTAAACTGCAGTCAGAACGCAAGCCGACTTCCTCTAGGAGGCACGGTGATTTCAGGCAGGAGGTCCTAGATGGAATGCGAAGCCGAGGGTTACTGAGTGCTGCTCAGACTAAGGCAACGCCTAAGACTTCTACGCCATGTGGGACGTGCCAGAACGGTGTTTGTGAACGTGCCCGAGTGCTGAGGAAATTAAGATGCTTCCAAAGAGAGTGCAGTGCGTTTCCCTACGCTCGGCATGCACAGAGGGGCTCTACAGGGCTACGGGACTGGACGTTGCTTAGCAGACCCAGGTGCGCCTGTGGGTACTCAGTGTTCCTGCCGGCAACAGAGTGCCCACGCTAACCTCCTAGGTGTCCAGAAAACTGTGCTGCCGTTAAAGGTACGCAGAACACAGGCCACCGGCTCATGGAAACTGCTGCACGTCTCCGCTTCTGCACGGCAAATCAGGGCCTTGCTTCCAGGCATGTGTTTCTGCTGGGTGTGCCGTCAGCGACACCGCATGGCAAGATGCTGACTTTCTCCTCGAGCAGAGTGACTCCAGGTACGAGGGTCTCGAAGCATTCAAAGCAGAGTGTTATCACATGGCAGCTCACACAAGGGCCATGACAAAGTCTTCCTGAGTACTTCGGACTCGGCAGCAATGTTGTCCTGAGGCCGTTCGAGGTCTCTGGAAATGTAGGTCTCCTCAAGGAACGTACAGTGTGTTGCCCGTCTCTAGGCACGCACAGAGGGCCTCCAAGGGATCAACGAATGGGACTCGAAGTTTCACAGCCGGCACACAGGGCTCTGGCGGTACTCAGTGAACTTGGAGGGGAAATGATGCATACCCGAGAGGCCTAGGAGTCCTCAGAAATGTACTTCCTTTAAAATAAAGCATATAAGCGACTAAGAACTCATGGAAAGAGCTGTATGCCTCCGTATCTACATGGCTACTAAGGGCCTAAGCTGGAGGCAAGTTCACACGTTGAGTTTCCTTTTAACGCTAGAGCTTGTCAGGGTGACCACACCACAGGCACAGAAGAACCTGGTTTAGACAGCAAATTCATTTTCTCCCCAGAAGCATTCTTGCAGGGTTTACAGGCCTATCAAGTGCAGGGAATGTCAGGCAGCTTCAACGCAGCATGAATGCAGCCTTCAAAATGGGAAAGC
>NW_020842197.1:0-1376 GCF_003676395.1 Aethalodelphis obliquidens | reverse complement strand
AAACAAATTGGACCTAATTAAACTTAAAAGCTTTTGCACAAAATCTGTAGATTCGGTGCCATGCGTTTCAAAATTCCAATGACATTTTTTACAATCCTAAAATTCATATGGAATCGCAAAGGACCCCAAATAGCCAAAGTAATCTTGAGCAGGTAGAACAAAGTGGGAGGCATTTCACTTCCTGATTTCAAAATATAATACAGGGCTTCCCTGGTGGAGCAGTGGTTGAGAGTCCACCAGCCGATGCAGGGGACACGGGTTCATGCCCCTGTCCGGGAAGATCCCACATGCTGTGGAGCGGCTGGGCCCGTGAGCCATGGCCGCTGGGCCTGTTTATCCGGAGCCTGTGCTCCGCAACGGGAATGCCACAACAGTGAGAGGCCCGCGTACCGCAAATAAAAAAATAATAATAATAATACAAAGCTTTTGTAATCAAAACAGTATGGTACTGGCATAAAAACAGACTTACAGGCCAATGGAACAGAAGACTCCGAATTATTATTTGTGATTTGATTCATAGGATATGCTTAAAAAAACTGCCCTCCAAAATATTGTAAAAAGTTTACACACACTGAAGTTAAGCCTCCCTGAATTCAAAATTTCATAATTTCTACTGGCAGAAAAATGGGTCATTCAAAATGTTGAGCCTGGAAAGCTGCCTCAAAATAAACTAACAAACAAAAATTAAGAAAAATACAAAGCCTTAAACCTCAACCTCTCTACCCATGCACACACACACACGCGCGCGCAAATTTAAAGATTTAAAGACAAAATTAATCTGACAAAAACTAAAGAAAATACGAGATAAAATTTTATCATTTTAGAGTGCTACAGATTTTTAAGCGTGAAATATAACTCAGAGTCCATAAAAGAAATTCTGCCTGCCAAACAATCAAGACCATAAACAAAGTCAAAAAGGTTATATTAAACTTTTTTAAAAGACACGTATATGTGACAGTCTTATGACAACTTTCTTAACATAGAGAGTGTTCTTTAAAATCTGTATTTAAATGACTATAACACAGTAGGAGATGGGAAGATATATGAATAGACAATTTATACAAAAATATATAAATGACTTTGAAATGAAGCTCCATCTCATTCATAAATTTTGAATTATTAATTTTTTTAAAAACAGCCTAACTGATAAGCAACAGTCCAGAACCTTAGTAATGCACAAGGTTTGGGGAAAATAGATATTCTGCCTAATCATGACTATTGTGGTAAAACTTTTCTAGAAGAAAATTTAGTTGAATCATATAGTCTATGAGTATGCTACTTTCTTGAATAATAATTTTTTCCTTGAAGTGAATAGTTAATTATTAAATTTTAAATTTTTAATTATTTTGGCTTACGTACTTATATGTGCTGTTGCT
>NW_020842196.1:0-1376 GCF_003676395.1 Aethalodelphis obliquidens | reverse complement strand
TAATAATGTATCACCCAAATAATTTCAATTAACTTTATCACCCAGCTGTTGGATACAAGTTCCATAAAGGCAGGTATGCTGCAGGATTTTCTTCATAGCTCTGTCACTGCTAATTAGGTCTGTACCTGACACTCAGTAAAGACAGGGATTAATCATCATTATGATCATAATATCCTTTTTTAAAAAATAGTTAATTTACTTATTTCATTGTGACAGTTCTTAATTGTGGCTCGCTGGGTCCTTAGTTGTGGCATGCGCACTCTTATTTGGGGCATGCATGTGGGGCCTAGTTCCCTGACCAGGGATCAAAGCTGGGCCCCCTTCATTGGGAGCATGGAGTCTTAACCACTGTGCCACCAGGGAAGTCCTGATTGTAATATCCTTTTAATCTCTTGGCTGTACCATCCTCCAGCTCTCTACGTGCTCGCACAGACATCACTCACCCAGCATTCCTCAGCAGCCTCTTCACTGGAACGGTGCCTGTGAGCCCTGTGCTCCTGACTTTGAGAGCAGACCAAACAGAGCAAGCTCTTGTTGGCTTCACAGAAGATCTTCTTTGTCTACTTATGGGTCCCACACATATGTCCCTCAGAGTTCAGGAATTGCCCGAGATTTGCTTTTCTGGCAATGGACACCAGATTCTTCAGAAGAAAATTGGTTTTGAGGTTTGTCTGCTCTGATCGTTGTCTGCACACTGGGCAGTTGGCAGGGTCTTCAGCTTGCTCCCAGAGAAGACAGAGACAGGACCTACAGAAGCTGTGTCCACAGCCTATGGTGAGTGGGTCTAGAAGGTAATTCAGGCACACGAGGCAGGTGAGCTCTTTCTGGAAGGCTTCTGGGATGTCTGAGTCCATTTTTCTGAGGGAAGGAAATCAGGAGTTTATTCCTCTATCCCAAAGACAAAAAAGGCCCAAGGAATATCAGACACAGATTGTCACTGAATAATACACTGCTTTAGGAAGGATTTTTCATTTGACAAATGGAAAACTGAGACACAAAGAGAACTCTCAAGAGCTACAGAAAATTTTCCCAGCTACCAAACCAACACAACTTCTTGCCTTCCTTTCCCTACCTAAAGGAGAACCTCAGGTTTGTTGAGATCTTATTTTCCTCTAGATAACATGAGCCACAGGAGTTTGACCTAATTTATAGCTCTGTGTGGTGGGTCCTGATTGCCCTAAACAATCAATCATGATGCTCACTGCCAGTCTTTGATTTAGCGCCGCATACTTGACTAAGCTTGTATTTTTATTATTTCGTATAATTGTCAGGCATTTTCCTTTGCATGTCCTTTTTTATCTCATTCTGAATCTAGATCCACAAACATTGTTTTTCTTTGCAAAACACTTTCTGAATAATGCAGAGATAATGAAGAG
>NW_020842195.1:0-1377 GCF_003676395.1 Aethalodelphis obliquidens | reverse complement strand
TATCCAATCCTCACACCTTTCCATTGGTGAACCATAAGTTTGTTTAATGAATCTATGATTGCCTTTCTCTGTGGAAATATTTTCACTGGTATCAATTTTTAGGTAACACCTATAAGTGGTATCGTAGGATACGTGTCTTTCGCTTTCTGACTTACTACAAGTTGCGTGATTACTTCTGGACTCATCTACTGTGCTGCAAATGGCATTGTGTCATTTTTTTCCTTGGCTAATATTCCATCTGTACGTGTACCAGTTCTTCTTTGTCCACTCATCTGTTGGTGGACTTTTTGGTTGCTTCCATGTCTTGGCTATTGTAGTACTGCTGCAATGCACATTTGCCTGCCTGTGTCTTTCCAATTCTGTCTTCTTCGGTTATACGTGCAGGAATGGGCCTGCTGGATCATATGGCAGACAAACGTTTACCTTGTAAAGGCACCTCCATTCTGTTCTCATTAGTGACTTTTACCAGGTTACGTCCCACTTAAAGATGAGGATATGCACTTTTCCACAACCCATTCAGCATTTATTGTTTGTAGTTTTTCTGCTTATGTTTATTCTGACTGGTGTGAGCTGATACCTCTTTGTGGTTGGATTTGCATGCGTCTCATAATCCCTTGAAATTGAGCTTTCAGGCATGTCCTGTTTTTCTTCAAACTGTGAGTACAGCTTACCTCTTCAAATGGTTTTCTTGAAGTATTTGCCTCATTTTGAAATATTTTGGCCATTACCTCCCTGAAGACATTTTGAGGGCAGGTTTCATTTACAGCCCTCCAGTACTTGAGCATAGGAAGTGATCATAAGCACAGGTTTTAAAGCTGCTGTGGCAGGTAACGGCCATTGGGTGGCAGCATTTCTGCTTTCCCCACTCTGGTAACAAGGGAAACAGACCTTTCTGCCAGTGGTGTTCCTCGGTTATACATTAGAGTGGAATGTGCCCGGATAACTCCGCAAAAGTTGATTTTTCCTTACTTATGTTTGGTTTCTAAATTGAATTTATATTCTTTTTATTGGAGTAATATTCCATTGTGTACACGGACCACTACTTCTTTGTGCATTCCTCTGTTGGCGGACATTTTTGTTGCTTCCAAGTGTTGGCTGCGGTAAATATTCCTGGAGTGCAGGATTGCTAGCATGTGTCTTTTTGATTCACAACCTCTCAGGCGATAGGGAGGCCCAGCAGTGGGTATGCTTGATTGAATGGTAGCTCAATATCTCCCTTTCCAAGGCACCTCGTTTGTGTTTTCATTACTGGCTCTTACCATGTCCCACTTTGAAGCGAGGGTACACATTTCTCCACAACCCCTTCAGCATTTATTCTTTGTAGAAGTTTTGCTGGTGGCCATTCTGACTAGTGTGAGCTGATAGGTTTTTGTAATT
>NW_020842194.1:0-1378 GCF_003676395.1 Aethalodelphis obliquidens | reverse complement strand
GTACGCTCACCCTAAACCGTTGTCGTACCCTAACCTGTCCCCTAAACCGTCCCCGTCCCCTAACTCTAACCCTAAACTTTACACGAAGCCTTACCCTAACCCGTCCTCTAATCCTAACCCGTACGCTAACACTAACCCCTGCCCTCACACGTACGCTCACCCTAAACCGTTGTCGTACCCTAACCTATCCGCTAAACCGTCCCTGTCCCCTAACCCTAACCCTAACCCTTACCCGAAGCCTTACCCTAACCCGTCCCCTAATCCTAACCCGTACGCGAACACTAACCCGTGCCCTCACACGTACGCTCACCCTAAACCATTGTCGTACCCTAACCTGTACCCTAAACTGTACGCGTTCCCTAACCCTTACCCTATCTCTAATCCTAATCCTTACCCTAAGCCAACATCACTAATTATTAGAGAAATGCAAATCAAAACTACAATGAGGTATCACTTCGCACCTTTTAGAATTTGCATCATCAGGAAATCTACAAACAACAGATGCTGGAGAGGGTGTGGAGAGAAGGAACCCTCTTGCACTATTGGTGGGAATGTAAGTTGATAGTCACTATGGAGAACAGTATGGAGGCTCCTTCAAAAACTAAAAATAGAATTACCATATGATCCAGCAATCCCACTACTCGACATATATCCAGAGAAAATCATAAATTGAAAGGACACATTCACCACAATATCCTTTGCAGCACTATTTACAATAGCCAGGTAATGGAAGCAACCTAAATGCCCAGAGGCAGACGAATGGATAAAGATGTGGTACATATATAAAATGGAATATTACGCAGCCATAAAACGCAAAGAAATTGGGTCATTTGTAGAGACGTCAATGGATCTAGAGACTGTACTACAGAGTAAAGTAAGCCAGAAAGAGGAAAACAAATATTGTATATTAATGCATATATGTGGAACCTAGAAAAATGGTACAGATGAACCGGTTTGCAGGGCAGAAATAGACACAGATGTAGAGAAGAAACGTATGGACACCGAGAGGGTAAAGCGTGGGGTTGGGTGGTGGTGGGATGAGTTGGGAGATTGGGATTGACATGTATACATTTATATGTATAAAATAGGTAGCCAATAAGAACCTGCTATATAAAAATGTAAATAAAATTAAATTAAAAAATTAAAAAAACAAAAAAACTTATTCCCTTCACATACATGTATTTAAAGGAATGAATTATTTCCACGCTTATATCTATAAATACAAAAAAAGAGGAATAAAATCTACCTTGAACCAAAAAAAAAAAAAACCCACCAGTTATACAGAGGAAAACCCTATCAGGGTACTTGTTCCACTTGTAAACAATGCTGAAGTTGGTCAGAGGTGGGGAATCGTCTCCCATGCAGCCAGCAGCCCCCC
>NW_020842193.1:0-1378 GCF_003676395.1 Aethalodelphis obliquidens | reverse complement strand
GCTAGAGGAGAGACAACTCCCAAATATCAGTGTTGATTTCTCACTCAGGTACTAGTGTGATAAGGGTTGGGCAGTAATCTGGACATCATTTTTTTCTTGCAGTTCTGACATCTTGGACTCCTTTACTTCTAGGACCACAAGAAGAGCTATGCTTAAAGAACACATCCCTTTTCACGGCTTACTGGACCTGTAAGCTACGCACTTAGAAAACAAGCTGCATAGCAACAGTCATTTTGTAAATCTAGATAAACATTGGAAACCCCAGTGTACCTCACAAGTGGGGTCAAATCAGTCAAGAAAGTAATTTCAGATGTGAAAAAATATAATAAGACACTGAGGTTGTTGAGTTTTGCAGTAAGAAGAACGTGTTGTGCACATGGAGAGCAGGCAGCACTTTGCCTGGTAAGGACTGTTTAAACTTCCCTTTATTTGTACTACCCATGAATTCAGAACTACTATAATTTTATGCAGAATATTCCAATAATTTCCCAAAGCTTTTAATGTGTCACATGACATTATAAATATGGTTAAGTTGGAAAAGAAAAGGAACACAGTATATGAAAGTGTAATATACTTTAAGAATCTCCGTATGTGCTGTACTAGGTATGTCTGAGCCTCTTACCTGCTAGAGCAAACATGGTGGTGGCGGTGATGGTGGTGACAGTGATGATGACAGAGACAATGATAATTGGCCACCTTACAAAGTGCCAATTATGTGTCTGGCATCGTGGCAACTGAATTACACACATTCATGTAAATTTTATGCCTAATCAAGTTGGCACGGTAAAGGTGATTTTCCCCACATTTTAGTAAAGGGATTGAACTTCTGAGGAGTTAAATAATTTGTTCCTCAAATCAATGAAGCGATAATTAAGAAAATAACCTGGATTTGAATTTACATACAAGTAATCATCGATATAACTCAAAATTCACATAACACTGGTTGTGAGAGCCTGAAATTTGGATCGAAGAAGGGTAGAAATCAACCAAAATTATGATATGATATGATATTGCTAAAAGCAGGGTTTCAAAGAAAGAAAATACTTTTACTATCACAAAAAAGAAGTGTATTTTATTCAAGAAATGGAGGATAAGTAACAATTGCTCATCTGGCAGAAACCACTGCCCAGGTGACAGACACACACAGAAGACACTGAGAGAATCCTCAGAGGGCGCTCAGGAGGAGAGATACTACCCTCCCCTCTGAGGCTCTGGGATGCTTTTTCGGATACCTCCCAGAGGGAAGCAGCATAGCAGACTCAGATAGGAAACCTCTGACCATCAGGAATCCCCACACGCACACTGCAGGCTGAAGGGTGGAAAGCTTCTTTTGTATCCATGATAGGCTTTGAAGAGAAGATGAAGATGGAGCTGTGGA
>NW_020842192.1:0-1379 GCF_003676395.1 Aethalodelphis obliquidens | reverse complement strand
CACACCTGTCACCTCCATTCACCAGCCTCAGGGCCAATCCTGATTCACTTCCTGGAAGGAGACGGGAAAATGCACTCTCCTGTGTCTTCCAGAGGAACAGGTCCTGAGGACCGAACGCGATTCAGAATCCTTCCAGGGAAAGACTTCTGAGTTCAAGGTAATGTTTTCCTTCCAGAGGACCTGACTGAGCCCGGTCATCATCATTTATCCCCATGGGGCTGTTTGATAGAACCCTTGGCAGTGGACAGAGGAACGCATGTTCTCTGATGGGTTCCCCACAAGGCCCAGCAATTCAGTGGCTGATCCCAGGCTTGGGAAGGAGGTGGGAAGAGGGGAAGCCCACAGCCTGAATCCCCAGGGACCACTGGGATGAACTTGAGCCGCTGCAGCAGGAGCCCAGCAGAGACAGCTTCCCAGACCCCGCCAAGGAGCCACCTTCAGATGTTCACTCCCACATGGGAACCCACTCCATCAGGCCCAAGGTTATTCTAGACACTACTTTTCTGCTGAGCACTAACTCATGTCATTTTTTAACCCCAAAATTGTGCTGACCCTTGACCAAGCTTTGCACCCACTGAAAATCATCAGAGCCCATGGACTTCATTACGGAGAAGGCATCTATAGGTAGCAGGCTGTTCAGAGTCTTTCCAGGGCTTGTCAGCTGAAGAGCTAGAAAAAAAAGACTATCTCCCCTCCTGGGATGTACACCTGAGGCTGACAACTGCCCCTTGGCAGGAAGAAAGCTGACAGTGAAGTCCATAAACATGAGAAAATAGGGGTAATAAAAGTGCACGGGAAAGCTGTACTGGAACTTCTGGATCCAGCTCTACCTGAAGACCGTCCTAACACTGACCTATGGAAGCCATTGCGGCCCCCACTCCCACCCCCAACTCAAGATAGTGTGAGTTGGGATCCTGTCACTTGGCAACCAAAGCATTCTGAGTAATGTATGCCACAACTGGGAGGTGAAGGTTCTCCACAACTCTGGCACGCGACAGGAACCCTCCACATTAGATGAGGTGCTGAGCTCAGAGGCTCAAAGCAAGAGTCAGGAATTGCTCCCAGGCCTGATGAGTGGAGTGTTTTGCAGGATCCAAGTGATGCTTACCTTCGGTAGCAGCTGTGGGCGTCCACCAGCCTGAAGGGAAAGCACAGCAGGATTAGAGAGAAGGTGTCTACAGTCAGGGCTGCTCTAGTGACCTGTCACTCACATCAGGGAATGTGGGGTCTGAGACTCTCCACTGCCTGGGGGAGGAATAGGTCTTTTCTGAGAGCCGGCCGTGAGCCGGACCATGCCCTCCAATGTCCAAGGCATGGCGATGAGGCGCCCCGCTCCACAGGAGCAATTAGCACGCTCTCCTGACTGAGTGCTCTTGGGG
>NW_020842191.1:0-1379 GCF_003676395.1 Aethalodelphis obliquidens | reverse complement strand
CGTACGCTAACACTAACCCGTGCCTTCACATATACGCTCCAGCTGAAACGTTGTCGTACTCTCACCTGGACCCTAAACCGTCCCCGTCCCCTAACCCTAACCCTAGCCCGAACCCTAACACTAAACCTTCCCCGAAGCCTTCCCCTCACCCGGCCCCTAATCCTAACCCGTACACTAACACTAACCCGTGCCCTCACACGTACGCTCACCCTAAACCATTGTCGTACCCTCATCTGGACGCTAAACCGTCCCTGTCCCGTAACCCAAACCTAGCCCGAACCCTAACCCTAACCCTTCCCCGAAGCCTTGCCCTCCCCCATCCCCTAAACCTAACCCGTACGCTAACACTAAACCGTGCCATCACACGTACGCTCCCCCCAAACCGTTGCCCTACCCTCACCTGGAACCTAAACCCTCCCCGTCCCCTAACCCTAACCCTAGCCCGAACCCTAACCCTAAACTTCCCCGAAGCCTGACCCTCACCCGTCACCTAATCCTAACCCGTACGCTAACACTAACCCACGCCCTCACACGTACGCTCCCCCTAAAGCATTGTCGTACCCTCACCTCGACCCTAAACCGTCCCCCTCCCCTAACCCTAACCCTAGCCCGAACCCTAAACATAACCCTTCCCCAAAGCCTTCCCCTCATCCGTCCCATAAACCTAACCCGTACGCTAAGACTAACCCGTGCCCTCACATGTACGCTGCATCGAAAACGTTGTCGTACACTCAACTAGACCCTTAACCGTCCCCGTCACCTAACCCAAACCATAGCCCGAACCCTAACACTAAACCTTCCTCGAAGCCTTCCCCTCACCCGTCCCCTATTCCTAAGCTGTACACTATCACTAACCCGTGTCCTCACAGGTACGTTCCCCCTAAACCATTGTCGTACACTCACGTGGACCCTAAACCGTCCCCGTCCCCTAACCCTAACCCTAGCCCCAACCCTAACCCTAACCCTTCTCCAAAGCATTGCCCTCCCCCATCCCCTAAACCTAACCCGTACGCTAACACTAAACCGTGCCATCACACGTACGCTCCCCCTAAACCGTTGTCGTACCCTCTCCTGCAACCTAAACCGTCCCTGTCCCCTAACCCTAACCCTAGCCATAACCCTAAACCCTAATCCTTCCCCGAAGCTTTCCTCTCATCCGTCCCCTAATCCTAACCCGTACGCTAACAAAAACCCGTGCCCTCACACGTACGCTCACCCTAAACCATTGTCGTACACTCACCTGGACCCTAAACTGTCCCCGTCCCCTAACCCTAACCCTAGCTCGAACCCTAAACCTAACCCTTCGCCAAAGCCTTCCCCTCATCCGTCCCCAATCCGAACCCGTACACTAACACTAACACGTGCCCTCACACGTACGC
>NW_020842190.1:0-1380 GCF_003676395.1 Aethalodelphis obliquidens | reverse complement strand
TCAGGAAAACAGTTTTGGAAATTATAACTACTACTTGAGTTAAACCAAACACGACCACTCCCCCGTGCAAAAGTCTCTCTTGCTTTTCCCTCATACACCCAGGTATTTTGTAGGCTCTTGTAATTTATTTATGCATGCCTGTTTTTGTGCTTTGTAAAAGTGGCCTCCTATAGAATATATTCTTGTGTGTGTCTGTTCTTTTCTATTTTTTTTGGCTTGATACCTTGATTCATAAGATTCATCCAACTTGTATGTAGCCAAGTTTGTTCGTTTCCTTTGCTGTATGACATTCCACTGATGGACATATCACTGCATATACCTACCCAACTAGTTTCTGAACTTGGGTTGTGTCCACTTTTGGACTATTACAAACAATGCAACTCTGGGCATCCTTGGCCTTGTCATCTGGTTTGCATGGGCATGGGGTTCTCTAGGCAAAGCGCCTAGTGGTAGTATTACTGGGTCTAGGGTAAATATATCTTAAACTTTGAGGGATACTGAATATTCCCGTTATTCAGTTCTAAATATTTCTTGATTTCCTTCAATCCAAGGATTAGTTAGTAGTATGCTATTTTGTTTCCAAACATTTGGGTGTTTTAAAGCTATCTCTGTGTTATTAACCTCTGCGTTAAGCATTATGAGCAGAGAGCCTAGATTTCACACTAGTGATCCTTTGCAGTTTATTGAGGCTTCCTTTTTCTTCTTAAGGTCTATTTCTGTAAACGGTCAATATGCTCAAAAGAATTTATGTTCTCTGTTTGTTGGGTATGAAGTTTTATATTATCTAATAGCTCAAATTTATTATTGTGTTTAGGCCTTTGATATCACTGCTTATTTCTGTTTGCTTGGACATGTTCTGAGAGTGGTGGGTTAAAATCTCCAGCTCTCATTGTTAACGTATCTCTCAGTCCCTACGGTCATAACATTTATCCTTGAGGTTTAAGCTATCCTGCTACGCCACCTTCTGTAACTCCCTCACGCTATCATCCACTGACCCTAGCCATCGACTGCTCTCTGCCCCAACCTACCACCGTCCAGAGGAGTCCAACTTCCACGTCAATCACTCAACAATTGGACGTTCTCATTTCCAGTGAACATCTGTACAACATACTAGCCAAACTCTCTCACAGACACACTCTGGTTTATTCTTCACCCTAAACTACTCTACCTCTCACATCTAAAATGAAAATATCCCAGTGTTGGACCGCAAGCCCCTAGACATGCTGCTCTCTCATTCTTCTATTCTCTCTACACATGCTCTTTTATATCACTGAGCCCTCCTATTCCTTGGCCTCTCTATTTTCTGCACATCTGCACTCTCCCTCTTCTGTCTCTCCCTCCTGTCACCATTGACTTGGTTTGGGGTTTCTCCCTATTTTT
>NW_020842189.1:0-1380 GCF_003676395.1 Aethalodelphis obliquidens | reverse complement strand
GAAAGAAAGAAAGAAAGAAAGAAAGAAAGAAAGAAAGAAAGAAAGAAGAGAGAGAAAGAAACAAAAGAGAGAGAAAGAAACAAAAGAGAGAAAAAAAGAAAAATGGAGCTATAGCAAATTAAAAAGCTTTTGCAAGGAGAAAGAAACCAGCAACAAAACAGAAAGGCAACTTATGGAATGGGAGAAGACACTTGCAAATCATATATTCAATAAGGGGTTAATATCTAGAAAAATAAAGCATTCATATAACTTAATATCAAAAAACCCAAACAACTGGATTAAAAATGAACAGAAGACCTGAAATACATTTTTCCAAATGTAAATAAATAAATAAATATGGCCACCAGACACCTGAAAAAATGCTCAACATCACTAATCATCAGGAAAATGCAAATCAAAACTACAATGAAATAACACCTCACACCTATCAGAATGACTATTATCAAAAACCAAAACATAAACAGGACAGCTCCATGTAAAAGAATGAAATCAGAACACTCCCTAACACCATACACAAAAATAAACTCAAAATGGACTAAAGACCTAAATATAAGGCCAGACACTATAAAAGTCTTAGAGGAAAACATAGGCAGAACACTCTATGACATAAATCACAGCAAGATCCTTTTTGACCCACCTCCTAGAGAAATGGAAACAAAAACAAAAATAAACAAATGGAACCTAATGAAATTTAAAAGCTTTTGCACAGCAAAGGAAACCATAAACAAGATGAAAAGGCAACCCTCAGAATGGGAGAAAATACTTGCAAATGAAGCAACTGACAAAAGGTTAATCTCCAAAATTTACAAGCATCTCATGCAGCTCAATATCAAAAAAACAAACAACTCAATCCAAAAATGGGCAGAAGACCTAAACAGACATTTCTCTAAAGAAGATATACAGATTGCCAACAAACACATGAAAGAATGCTCAACATCATTACATCATTAATCATTAGAGAAATGCAAATCAAAACTACAATGAGATATCATCTCACAGCAGTCAGAATGGCCATCATCAAAAAATCAACAAACAATAAATGCTTGAGAGGGTGTGGAGAAAAGGGAACCCTCTCACACTGTTGGTGGGAATGTAAATTGATACAGCCACTATGGAGAACAGTACAGAGGTTCCTTAAAAAACTACAAATAGAACTACCATACAACCCAGCAATCTCACTACTGGTCATATACCCTGAGAAAACCATAATTCAAAAAGAATCATGTACCAAAATGTTCATTGCAGCTCTATTTACAATAGCCAGGACATGGAAGCAACCTAAGTGTCCATCATCAAATGAATGGATAAAAAAGATGTGGCACATATATACAACGGAATATTACTCAGCCATAAAAAGAAACAAAATTGAGATATTTGTAG
>NW_020842188.1:0-1457 GCF_003676395.1 Aethalodelphis obliquidens | reverse complement strand
TGCCCTAACACGTATGCTCACCCTAAACCGTTGTTGTACCCTAACCTGTCCCTTAAAGCGTCCCCATTCCCTACCCTAACCCTAACCCTTACCCGAAGCCTTACCCTAACTCGTCCCCTAATCCTTACCCGTACGCTAACACTAACCCGTGCCCTCACACGTACGCTCACCCTAAACCGTTGTCGTACCCTAAGCTGTCCGCTAAACCGTCCCCTTCCCCTAACCCTAACCCTAACCCTTACCCGAAGCCTTACCCTAAACCGTCCCCTAATCCTAACCCGTACGCTAACACTAAGCCAAGCCCTCACACGTACGCTCACCCTAAACCGTTGTCGTACCCTAACCTGTCCCCTAAACCGTCCCCGTACCCTAACCCTAACCATAACCCTTACCCGAAGCCTTACCCTAACCCGTCCCCTAATCCTAACCCGTACGCTAACACTAACCTGTGCCCTCACACGTACGCTCACCCTAAACCGTTGCTGTACCCTAACCTGTCCCCTAAACCGTCCCCTAACCCTAAACCTAACCATTGCCCGAAGCCTCACCCTAACCCGTCCCCTAATCCGAACCCGTACGCTAACACTAACCCGTGCCCTAACACGTATGCTCACCCTAAACCGTTGTTGTACCCTAACCTGTCCCCTAAAGCGTCCCCATTCCCTACCCTAACCCTAACCCTTACCCGAAGCCTTACCCTAACTCGTCCCCTAATCCTTACCCGTACGCTAACACTAACCCGTGCCCTCACACGTACGCTCACCCTAAACCGTTGTGGTACCCTAACCTGTCCGCTACACCGTCCCCGTCCCCTAACCCTAACCCTAACCCTTACCCGAAGCCTTACCCTAACCCGTCCCCTAATCCTAACCCGTACGCTAACACTAAGCCATGCCCTCACACGTACGCTCACCCTAAACCGTTGTCGTACCCTAACCTGTCCCCTAAACCGTCCCCTTACCATAACCCTAACCATAACCCTTACCCGAAGCCTTACCCTAACCCGTCCCCTAATCCTAACCCGTACGCTAACACTAACCCGTGCCCTCACACGTACGCTCACCCTAAAACGTTGTCGTAACCTAACCTGTACCCTAAACCGTCCCTGTCCCCTAACCCTGACTCTAATCATAATCCTAACCTTTACCCGAAGCCTTATCCTAACGCGTCCCCTAATCCTAACCCGTACGCTAACACTAACCCGTGTCTCACACGTACGCTCAGCCTAAACCGTTGTGTTACCCTAGCCTGTCCCTTAAACCGTCCCCATCCCCTAACCCTAACACTAACCCTTAACCGCAGCCTTACCGTAACCCGTACCCTAATCCTAACCCTTACTCTAACACTAACCCATGCCCTCACACGTATGCTCACTGTAAACCGTTGTCGTACCGTATCCTATCCCCTAAACCGTCCCCGTCCCCTAACCCTAACCCTAGCCCGAACCCTAACCCTAA
>NW_020842187.1:0-1381 GCF_003676395.1 Aethalodelphis obliquidens | reverse complement strand
AATAAGTCACACAGAAAATGAAACATCATAAGATATCACTAATACACGGAATGTAAACTTGGCTACACAGGAACTGAATTCCAAAACAGAACAGGGTCTCAAATTTAGAAAACCAACTTACGCTTGCTTAAGGGGAAAGGTGAGTTGGGGTGCTGCATAAAACCAGAGATTGAAATGAGCACAGATAAAGTTCCTTAAGCCAAATATAGAATAGACAACAGCTACTCCTTGCTCAACGAAATGGACTCAACACCCCATATTAAAGGCTGAGAATGTACCTGACTAGTAAGTATGTTAAAACCTATGGATTGCTATGTCTCCAAAAGAGAATCAAGCGTGTGTACAGGGGGCATAAACGCAGCAGTGATAGGATTGGAGAGTTTAGGTGAGCAAATGAAGACCCTTTGAAGTCATATTGCATGGTACCCATTCCACGGGTCTCAACTCTCCAGGTTTAAGGTATTCTTCCTTCAGCTAAAACATGCATGTGGAACCCAGAGTATGATCAACCGTGTGAACGGGAGACGTGTTCAAATATGTCTCAGTTTTCGTACCCTGGTACTCGGGTGCAACATTCCAGACGCTTTACTAACACTCTCCCCACTTGGAGAGTCAGCGCCTGTAACCTCCTGTTTGGCCCAGTTTGCAATTTCTGCGGAAGATGAACAGGAATAGGGAGAACCAATGAGAGACTAGCTGGAGGTGTCTGGACGGGCAAATTTAACTCTCATTTCCCACCAGGAAGAGGAAATAACCAAAGGCTCAGCGTGCCGTGCCGGAACCAGATTAGGGCCTGAAGCCATCCTGCGGTGTTGCGGCCAGCTCAAAAGAAAGCGAGTTGAAGAAAGGAGCTCAGGGGCACTGTAATTCACAAATCTGCAGAGTTATAAATGACAGCTATCGTCAAAAAATATACTGAAGTAAGGCTGCCAAGAGGACTTGAAAGCGGGGCAGAATTGCAGGAAACCGATTTCAGGAGGTAGACTGGAATTGCATTGAAAGCATAGGAAAAGAGGCAGAACGTCCACAATGATGCACTTGGACAAAGAGGGCGTATGCGTTTTTTCCTGAATATATTCAGGAAAAAACGCATACGCCCTTTTTGGCCAACCAAGCAAGCTTGCAAAGAAATCTGCACTACAAAGAAGTCTCACTTCCCCCTGGTCAAAAGGGCAATCTGAAATAAGTGTAAAACCCAGAAAGGCAGGACAGGCCATGGAGAACAGGGAGCCTTGTTATGCTGATGGGCGGGATGTAAATTGCCAACAGACACTCGGGAGAAGTGTATGGTGTTTCCTGAAACATCTAAAAAACAAAGCAACAGAGCCTAGGGCATTTCCACTTATGGTCCTATAGCTTAGGGAAATTAAAATCAAAAACA
>NW_020842186.1:0-1382 GCF_003676395.1 Aethalodelphis obliquidens | reverse complement strand
ACAAAATGGAAATATCTAGTGAGAAATTCAAACAATAATAACTTTTTAATGATTTCTGTACAACAGTGAAAGAGCCAATATGGGGGGAAAAAAACCAATTTGCTTCATTTTCCCTTAATAAGACATTTTGATATTGAGCCACCTGCCTGTTTTATTCATTTGATCAATGTTGATATAACCTCATATATTAAAATTCTGAAAAAGGACTCAGGTAAATTCCAGTCAAACTGCTATTGATATTTGGCAATCCAGGCTTAGATCACTAAATGAATCTTTGGGTTAATTATGCATGGAATGTTTCTTTATATTTTCTTAATTCCTAAACTCTATTTATTCTTTTGTATAGATAGTAAGTTTCAAGTGTATTTAAAAACTACATAGGAGTATCTAAGACAGGAACAGGTACATAAAACAAACATTCCCATCTGACTTAGCTTTATCTGTTCCTTCTTCATCAATAGGAAACAGGCAGGGTAAGGCCAAAAATAAGAAGAATAAGGGTATGTATAGCGTTTTATGAGCAACTAGGGCTGAATACATTTTTTATTCATTCTGTATTTCATTGAACAACAATTTTGTGGCATGAATTTGCTCTATGCATATGATGGATATCTAATCTTTAACAATGCTGCTGTAAACAAAGATTGATGTAATCAGGTCTAGGCCATGTGAAAGCCCATAATTTACTGCTCAAGAGACAAATTATAAAAGTTGATTATGTCACAAGGTTTTATGTCCCATAATAGATATGTGATTCAGAAAGGAGATGAAATTTTATTTGTATCTTGTAGATGAGGAGTTCACAATTTGATGGAAGCTAGAATAGAGGGTCGAAATTCTAAGTAGTTGAAACAAGGGTAGCAAATGCCTGGTGATAATAAAGGGTGTACAAGCAGGACCAGTTGCATATAGTTTAGGATGCCTTTTGTGGGGTGACTGGGAGATTTTTATGGGGAGATAAATAGCAGCCAGATAATTTAGAGTGTTGAACTCTCTGTTAGGTAGTTGCATTTTATTGTATTTCTAATGTGTAGTCATTGAAAGGTTTAAAACACACAGAAAGTGCTGTCATTTTTGAGTTTTAGTAAGAACATTCTGTTAGCAATGGAAAAGTTTTGGGGGGAAGGAAGAGTGCAACCTAGAGCAGTTATACACAGTCCAGACAGATCGTAATGAGAGAATTACACAGATAGCTTTAAAATACTCCACAGATATCTGGTTACCACCCTAAATTTAAAGAATCACATGGGACTTGAAACTGAGAATCTATAATTTAAACAATCCCCCTTATTAGTTATATATTTCTGCATAAGAAATTACTGCAAGCTTTGCAGTTAACACAACAGACATCTATTATCTCAGTTTCTGTGGGTCAAGAATTG
>NW_020842185.1:0-1382 GCF_003676395.1 Aethalodelphis obliquidens | reverse complement strand
GTTTTAGAAACCTTTCCCGATCATATGGTATACCAGTCGCTGGGTTTCCCAAGCATGGTTTAGCTGTAGGAAGATTCCCTTCAACCTGGAGTGTTGGGACCCTTGGAATGAGTAGCATGAAGTATTGCATTAAACTTTCGGCAGTTGCTCACCAAAGCTCACCAATCCTCTCAGCCCCAAGTGTCCAGCCTTATGTCTTATCCAGCTGTGGGTTTATATGTGGTCAATCCAGGTTGCATCACAGCCCCTGAGCGAATTTTGTAAGAATTTTTCTCTCTTTCATTGTTTCAGCGTTTTGTTTTTAAAATTTATTTCTATAATGGGGTTTAGCTCATTTTCACTGCTGTGTTTGTGCCGCTCTGCACACACTTGATTCCCTTATGGAGATATATCAATACATGGGTTTTAAGATTCTTATTACTCAGATATATTTCTCTGCGGTGTATAGGGTGTGTTGAGGCCAGTTCATTGAGCAAGGTGTAGATCTTGTCTAATACCTATTTGGTTTATTGAACGGTATCTGTGCTAATTTCAAACTCTGGTTTTATGCATCACCCCACCTCTCCTTTCCCCTTAAGCTGACATAAGTGTGTTTTCTAAATGTGAGACACTGTTCTGTTCTGTAATTCATTTCTTGTGCAGCCATATTTACCCTCCCTCTATAAGTGATATCTTATGATATGTTTCTTTTTCTGTTTGACTTATTTCAAGTAGTATTATCGGACCTAAATCCACTCTTTATCCTTCTACTAGCCTTATTACATTGATTTCATGGTGAAGAGATATTCCATTGTACATAAGTACCACATCTTCTTTATCCATTGTTCTCTTTCCTGGGATATTTAAGGTGTACTGAAGTTGAGGTTCTTGTAAACAGAGTAGCCCTAAACTGTGGTGTGCTTGTGTCTTGTTGATTTTTAGACTTCCCTAGATATACTCCCATGATTGGAAGTGTCCTATGCTCTGTAGCTCTGTTTTTTAGATGATTTAGGAACCACCATACACTTCTCCAGAGTGGCTCTCGGCAGTTCACACACTGCCCATCAGCGTATAAAGGCTCCCTGTTCTCCATGGCCTGTCCTGCATTTCTGGTTTTTACAATTTTTTAGGATGGCCCTTTTGACCGGTGGGAAGTGAGACTTCTTTGTTGTGCACATTTGCATTGCTTGCTTGCTTCGTTGCCCATAAAGTGCGTATGCGTTTTTTCCTGGATATAATCAGGAAAAAGCGCATACGCCCTTTTGGGCCAACTGCATCATTGTGGAAATTCTGCCGCTTTTCATGTGCGTTAAAGACGAGTCCAATCTATCTCTTGAAATCTGTTTCTTGCAATTCTGTCTTGCATTCAGATCCTCTTCTTTGCCTTACCTCAACATATTTTT
>NW_020842184.1:0-1382 GCF_003676395.1 Aethalodelphis obliquidens | reverse complement strand
ACAAAATGGAAATATCTAGTGAGAAATTCAAACAATAATAACTTTTTAATGATTTCTGTACAACAGTGAAAGAGCCAATATGGGGGGAAAAAAACCAATTTGCTTCATTTTCCCTTAATAAGACATTTTGATATTGAGCCACCTGCCTGTTTTATTCATTTGATCAATGTTGATATAACCTCATATATTAAAATTCTGAAAAAGGACTCAGGTAAATTCCAGTCAAACTGCTATTGATATTTGGCAATCCAGGCTTAGATCACTAAATGAATCTTTGGGTTAATTATGCATGGAATGTTTCTTTATATTTTCTTAATTCCTAAACTCTATTTATTCTTTTGTATAGATAGTAAGTTTCAAGTGTATTTAAAAACTACATAGGAGTATCTAAGACAGGAACAGGTACATAAAACAAACATTCCCATCTGACTTAGCTTTATCTGTTCCTTCTTCATCAATAGGAAACAGGCAGGGTAAGGCCAAAAATAAGAAGAATAAGGGTATGTATAGCGTTTTATGAGCAACTAGGGCTGAATACATTTTTTATTCATTCTGTATTTCATTGAACAACAATTTTGTGGCATGAATTTGCTCTATGCATATGATGGATATCTAATCTTTAACAATGCTGCTGTAAACAAAGATTGATGTAATCAGGTCTAGGCCATGTGAAAGCCCATAATTTACTGCTCAAGAGACAAATTATAAAAGTTGATTATGTCACAAGGTTTTATGTCCCATAATAGATATGTGATTCAGAAAGGAGATGAAATTTTATTTGTATCTTGTAGATGAGGAGTTCACAATTTGATGGAAGCTAGAATAGAGGGTCGAAATTCTAAGTAGTTGAAACAAGGGTAGCAAATGCCTGGTGATAATAAAGGGTGTACAAGCAGGACCAGTTGCATATAGTTTAGGATGCCTTTTGTGGGGTGACTGGGAGATTTTTATGGGGAGATAAATAGCAGCCAGATAATTTAGAGTGTTGAACTCTCTGTTAGGTAGTTGCATTTTATTGTATTTCTAATGTGTAGTCATTGAAAGGTTTAAAACACACAGAAAGTGCTGTCATTTTTGAGTTTTAGTAAGAACATTCTGTTAGCAATGGAAAAGTTTTGGGGGGAAGGAAGAGTGCAACCTAGAGCAGTTATACACAGTCCAGACAGATCGTAATGAGAGAATTACACAGATAGCTTTAAAATACTCCACAGATATCTGGTTACCACCCTAAATTTAAAGAATCACATGGGACTTGAAACTGAGAATCTATAATTTAAACAATCCCCCTTATTAGTTATATATTTCTGCATAAGAAATTACTGCAAGCTTTGCAGTTAACACAACAGACATCTATTATCTCAGTTTCTGTGGGTCAAGAATTG
>NW_020842183.1:0-1383 GCF_003676395.1 Aethalodelphis obliquidens | reverse complement strand
TGTTAGGGTATGGGTTAGTGTACAGGTTAGGATTAGGGTACGGATTAGGACAAGGGTTAGGGTAAGTGTTAGGGTTAGGGAACGGGTATGGTTTACGGTACAGTTTAGGGTACGACAACGGGTTAGTGTTGCGGTATGTGTTAGGTACAGGTTAGTGTTAGTGTATGGGTTAGATTTAGGGTACGAGTAAGGGTTAGGATAACGGTTAGGGAACTTGTCAGGTTTATTTAGAGTACCGGTTAGGGTACGAAAACGGATTAGAGTTAGGGTACATGTTAACTTACGTGTTAGTGTACGGATTAGGGTAAGGGTTAGAGTTAGGATTAGGTATAAAATTAGGGAACGAGTACAGTTTAGGGTACAGTTTAGGATATGAAAACGGATTAGGGTTAGGGTATGAGGGTATGGATAAGTGTTAGTGTATGGTTTAGGATTAGGGTACGGGTTAGGATGAGGATTAGGGTCAGGGTTAGGGTACTGTTAGACTACGGGTTACTGTTAGTGTACGAATTAGTATTAGGGTACGGGTTGGGGTAAGGATTAGGGTTACGGGTACGAGAACGGGTTAGGGTACGTGTTAGTGTACGGGTTAGCATTATGTTACATGTTAGGGTAAGGGTTAGAATTAAAGAATGGGTAATGGTGTAGGGTACAGTTTAGGGTACGACAATGGGTTAGGATTAGGGTACGTTTTAGGGTATGGGTTAGGGTTAAGGTAAGGGTTAGAGTTAGGGTTACGGTTAGGGAATGGGTATGGTTTAAGGTACAGATTAGGGTACAACGGTTTAGGGTATGGGCTAGTGTTAGTGTACTGGTTACGACTAGGATACAAGTTAGGGTAAGGGTTAGGGTTAGTGTTAGGGAATGGGTATTGTTTAGGGTACAGGTTAGGGTATGACAACAGGTTAGGGTTAGGATAGGGCTAGGGTATGGGTATGGTTTAATGTACAGCTTAGGATACGAAAATGGGTTAGGGTACGTATTAGGGTATGGGTTAGTGTTAGTGCATGGGTTAGGATTAGGGTACAGTTTGGGTAAGGGTAAGGGTTATGGTTAGGATTAGGAAATGGGTAGAGTTTAGGATACAGGTTAGTGTAGGACATGGGTTAGGGTTAGGGCATGTGTTAGGGGTATGGGTTAGTTTTGGTGTACAGATTAGGATTAGTGCATGGGTAAGGGTTAGGGATCGGGTACGGTTTAGATACGGGTTAGGGTAAGAGAACGGGTTAGGCTTAGGGTACTTATTAGGGTACAGATTAGTGTTAGTGTATGGGTTAGGATTAGGGTATGGTTTGGGTAAGGGTACGGGTTAGTGTTAGGGTACGTGTTAGGGTATGGGTTAGTGTTAGTGCACAGGTTAGTATTAGGTTACGGGTTAGAGTA
>NW_020842182.1:0-1384 GCF_003676395.1 Aethalodelphis obliquidens | reverse complement strand
CCATACTGTTCTCCATAGTGGCTGTATCAATTTACATTCCCAACAACAGTGCAAGAGGTTTCCCTTTTCTCCACACCCTCTCCAGCATTTACTGTTTGTAGATTTTTTGATGATGGCCATTCTGACTGGTGTGAAGTGATACATCATTGCAGTTTTGATTTGCATTTCTCTAATGATTAGTGATGTTGAGCATCCTTTCATGTGTTTGTTGGCACTCTGTATATCTTCTTTGGAGAAATGTCTATTTAGGTCTTCTGCCCATTTTTGGATTGGGTAGTTTGTTTTTTTGATATTGAGCTGCATGAGCTGCTTGAATATTTGGAGATTAATCCTTTGTCACTTGCTTCATTTGCAAATATTTTCTCCCATTCTGAGGGTTGTCTTTTCATCTTGTTTATGGTTTCCTTTGCTGTGCAAAAGCTTTGAAGTTTCATTAGGCCCAATTTATTTATTTTTGTTTTTATTTCCCTTTCTCTAGGAGGTGGGTCAAAAAGGATCTTTCTGTGATTTATGTCATAGAGTGTTCTGCCTATGTTTTCCTCTAAGAGTTTGATAGTGTCTGGCCTTACATTTAGGTTTCTAATCCATTTTGAGTTTATTTTTGTGTATGGTGTTAGGGAGTGCTCTAATTTCATTCTTTTACATGTAGCTGTCCAGTTTTCCCAGCACCACTTGTTGAAGAGGCTGTCTTTTCTCCATTGTATATTCTTGCCTCTTTTATCAAAGATAAGGTGACCATATGTGCATGGGTTTATCTCTGTGCTTTCTATCCTGTTCCATTGATCTATATTTCTGTTTTAGTGCCAGTACCATACTGTCCTGATTACTGTTGCTTTGTAGTATAATCTGAAGTCAGGGAGCCTGATTCCTCCAGCTCTGTTTTTCTTTCTCAAGATTGCTTTGGCTATTCGGGGTCTTTAGTGTTCCCATACAAATTGTGAAATTTTTTGTTCTAGTTCTGTGAAAAATGCCAGTGGTAGTTTGATTGGGATTGCATTGAATCTTAGATTGCTTTGGGTAGTATAGTCATTCTCACAATGTTGATTCTTCCAATCCAAGAACATGGTATATCTCTCCATCTATTTCTATCATCTTTAATTTCTTTCATCGGTGTCTTATAGTTTTCCGCATACAGATCTTTTGTCTCCTTAGGTAGGTTTATTCCTAGGTATTTAATTCCTTTTGTTGCAGTGGTAAAAGAGAGTGTTTCTTTAATTTCTATTTCAGATTTTTCATCATTAGTGTATAGGAATGCAAGAGATTTCTGTGCATTAATTTTGTATCCCGCTACTTTACCAAATTCATTGTTTAGCTCTAGTAATTTTCTGGTAGCATCTTTAGGATTCTCTACGTATAGTATCATGTCATCTGCAAACAGTGACAG
>NW_020842181.1:543-1384 GCF_003676395.1 Aethalodelphis obliquidens | reverse complement strand
CTATTCCTGTTCATCTTCCGCAGAAATTTCAAACTGGGACAAACAGAAGGTTAAAGGCACTGACTCTCCAAGTCGTGAGAGTGTTAGTAAAGCGTCTGGAATGTTGCACCGAAGTACCAGGGAACGAAAACTGAGACAAATCTGAACACGTCTCCCGATCACACGGTTGATCATACTCTGGGTTCCACATATGTGTTTTAGCTGAGGGAAGAATACCTTAAACCTGGAGAGTTGAGACCCGTGGAATGGGTACCACGCAACATGACTTCAAAGGGTCTTCATTTGCTCACCGAACCTCTCCAATCCTATCACTGCTGCGTTTATACCCCTGTACACACGCTTGATTCTCTTTCGGAGACATAGCAATCCATCGGTTTTAAGATACTTACTAGTCAGGTACATTCTTAGGCGTTTAATATGGGGTGTTGAGTCCATTTCGTTGAGCGAGGAGTAGGTCTTCTCTATTCCATATTTGGCTTAAGGAACTTTATCTGTGCTCATTTCAATCTCTGGTTTTATGCTGCACCCCAACTCACCTTTCCCCTTAAGCAAGCATAAGTTGCTTTTTTAAATTTGAGACCCTCTTCTGTTTTGGAATTCAGTTCCTCTGTAGCCAAGTTTACATTCAGTGTTTTAGTTATATTATTTGATGTTTCTTTTTCTTGTGACTTATTTCAGTTAGAATCATCGTACCTGAATCCACTCATTATGCTGCTATGGGCCTGATGACATAGATTTCATTGCTGCGTGATATTGCATTGCACATAAGTACTACAAGTTCTTTATCCATTTTTCACTTTCTGCGATGTTGAACTTCTACTGTAAACGAGGTTCTTGTAAA
>NW_020842181.1:0-443 GCF_003676395.1 Aethalodelphis obliquidens | reverse complement strand
TTTTTAATTTTAATTTCCCTAAGCTATAGGACCATAAGTGGAAGTGCTCTAGGCTCTGTTGCTTTGTTTTTTAGATGTTTCAGGAAACACCATACACTTCTCCCGAGCGTCTGTTGGCAATTTACATCCCGCCCGTCAGCATAACAAGGCTCACAGTTCTCCATGGCCTGTCCTGACTTTCTGGATTTTACACGTTTGTCAGATGGCCCTTTTGACCGGGGGGAAGTGAGACTTCATTGTAGTGCAGATTTCCTTTGCAAGCTTGCTTGGTTGGCCAAAAAGGGCGTATGCGTTTTTTCCTGAATATATTCTGAAAAAAACGCATACGCCCTTTATGGCCAAGTGCATCATAGTGGACGTTCTGCCTCTTTTCCTATGCTTTCAATGCAATTCCAGTCTACCTCCTGAAATCGGTTTCCTGCAATTCTGCCCCGCTTTCAAGT
>NW_020842180.1:0-1384 GCF_003676395.1 Aethalodelphis obliquidens | reverse complement strand
GCTCCGCTCTTTCTATAATGTCACCGGATATGTGCTAGCCGAGGGTTGGTGAGCTGAAACTGAAACTTGATACTCTTCTATCCAGCAGCAGCGAAACACAGAATTTCACTTATTATTTTATATTTTATAAATTCATTTATTTTTGGCTGCGTCGGGTCTTCGTTGCTGCACCCGGGCTTTCTCTAGTTGCGGCGAGCGGGGGCTTCTCTCTGCGGTGGCTTCTCTTGTTGGGCAGCACCGGCTCTAGGCGCGCGGGCTCCGTAGTTGTGGCGCTCGGGCTTAGTTGCTCCGCAGCAGGTGCGAGCTTCCCGGTCCAGGCCTCGAACCCGAGTCCCCTGCATTGGCTGGCGGATTCCTAACCGCTGCGCCAGCAGGGAAGACCCTCACTTCTTATTTTTACAGTATTGAATAGCTATGCGCTTCTCAGCAGTTTTCCTTTTGAACCCCCCCTCGCCCCCGCCTCCCCAGCGGAAGAGAAACATCATTTTGACCTCAACATAGTTTTACTACGGAACATTAATAATATTGTATACACTTTTTTCACCCGGTTGGTGCCTCACTGACATACAGGTAGGCTTGACACACTTTCTTTTTTCTCACAAATTTCCTCTCCTGCCATCCTCCACTCTCACCGCATAAACTCCGAATCCCTCAGTCCCTTGCTTCCCACCGCAACCAGCGTTGCAACCAACGTTGTCTCCCCAGGCCATTCCCACAGCCGGGGTTGCAGAGCATAAAGCATCATCCGAGGGAAACCCCAGACTGCCCCTTGCTGCCTTGTCTCTGCCACTAGGCGTCTTCCCGTCGCACCTTTGCGGCCCTCAGGCAGGAGACGGTTAAGAAGTTTTATGAATGCCACGACTCACCAGCGCTGGCTACTTTTATCAGGGACTAGCAGTGAGCTATGGAATAAACCTTTCAATTGTTCTGGACCTACAAAGTAAATCTCTCCCGTATGACCTCGACGGAGTAACATACATTCTTTCCCTTCTCTGTACGTTTTGTTAGTGAGAAGACCCTCGGACAGTCATCAACTCATTAATACATGTGTTTAGTAAGCACCCCTCACCTCCCCACACTCATGTGCAGCCCACAGTTGCTGCTTCCTGTCTACGCCCACCCCGTCAGTAAACCAAAGGGCCAAGGGATGTACTTTCCACTGTACTTCTTTCCCAGAAAAAGGCCACCTCGGTAGAAACACATTAGCTGACGGATGTGTGAAAACTTGTGTAGCTTTTTGCTATTTTTTTAGCATTTACACAGCATCTTCACATTTCCAAAGCACTGTACCAACATTTATTAATCCTCACAACACCCCTGTGAGGTAGGTCAATAATTGTCTTTTATGGTAGAGAAATAGGCAGACAGGTCGAGTGAACCTTGT
>NW_020842179.1:0-1385 GCF_003676395.1 Aethalodelphis obliquidens | reverse complement strand
AGATACTGCTACTCACTTATTACAACAGTTAAAGGCAAACTAATAAGAAATTCAAAGATTGGGGATGATGTAGAGCGAAAGGCCCCTCATCCGCCTGCTGGAAGGATGCCAGTGGCCGCCAATTGGAAGATATTTGTCGATTTCTTAGAGAGAAAACCAGACACTCACCATAGGATTGAGGAGTGAGCTGGAAAAGTATTTACCAAATTTGTTTGAATATTTATGTTTATTCAAATAACTTCATACAGGTGCTTGTATCATCTTTACACCTTCGGGCCTTTACCACTCCCTAAAAAACGGTTATGTAGTCAGTTTTTAAGGTTATTTTCCATACGATGATTATATACCTGTTTCTGTTCCCTTTTATGTATCTCTCTATTTTATCTAAATTTCTATTATCAATCTCCACACTAGATAACAAGGTGCAGGCAACACAGCCCACATGTTACAGCCCAGCCTGTGTCCCGACATTTCAAAATGTTCTCTGAGGAGAAAATGCCTGCAGTTGCTGCATGGACATCAATTTCCGAATATCAACATGACTCATTCTATTCAAGTGTAAGGCATTGCATCAGATAGGACTGGAGAGATTGTCAGGATGAGAAGAATTGGAAATCCATCTGATGGTGGAAAGCAGATTTAAAGTTCAACAGTAAAAATTATTTATGTGATTAAACGATTAAACACTTGACAACTATTAACAGAAAGTAGTGACCTAATCTTCAAATAAAGATCTCTTGGAGAAATATTTCTGTGCAGCTCTTTTTAAGATAGATGGGGAAAGACAGACAAGCCTGATTCCATGAAAAAGTCTCAAGTATAGAAATAAGAAACTTCCCTGGAATCGTTGTGGATGAGGCTTTCAAGTGCGGCAATGGTCCAGTGGAGAAACCACAGCTTCTGAGAGAAAATCCCTCCGTGACATCCTCTGCACCTGCCCTGAAATGGGTCCTCTTGTTTCCTGATGACCCTGAGCGCCCCCTGGTGGTTGGAGCGGCCCCTGCAGGGAGGGTCGTGTCTGGACTCACCCGTAGTTCTAACTGGGCCTCCTGGGACATTAACACAGGGCTGTGTCCTAGGTCATCACGGAGCTGAACTGCAGGGAAAACTGAATTTGTGAGCTGTCTCTGGAGGTGGAGAGACAGCCTGTGTGCTGTGCTATTCCCAGAACCAAAGCACCCCAGTCACCCCAGCCCTTTCCCTGGGGGCTGAGGGATCCAGTCCCAGCAGCCAGCACTGTTTGTGATGGAGAACCCAGAGACTGAGCGGGTAAGGGAGAAGGTCTTCAATAGTCCTGGGCCCGATTCCTGCACCAGCACCTGGGACACGACACCTGGCGAAGGGGAAACAAGGAGACACCCAGTTCAGAGATGTCACCCCATAAC
>NW_020842178.1:0-1385 GCF_003676395.1 Aethalodelphis obliquidens | reverse complement strand
AGTGACAAAGTAAAACAAGGAGTGATGAACTCTTTCAGGCCAGGTTACGTTTCTTCTCTAGCCTGTTCGCTGCTCCCTTTGTATTCCTTGTTCTCAGGGCAGGGGAAACTTCATTTCTATTTTTGCTGCAACAAGACTCTGGAGGAGCAGGTGACAGTCACTGGGGCACAAGGAGGGTGGGAGCCTGGGAGACCCCAGTGTTACCGAACAAAACGTGGGTCCCCTTGCCCGAGTGCAGTAAAGCCAGTCTACTGACACCGAGGGTGGTGAAGGAAGGTGCAGCCTTAATTGTAAAAGTGCCAACATAAGGAGGCCAGGTGGCTTGTGTTCTAAAACCCCAAGCTCCCTGAAGGATTTCAGTAAAGCAATATGAAAGGCCAGGTGAAGGAGGGGGTCGCAGGGTATGTGATCAGCTGGTGCACAATTCTCTGGTTGATGGTGAGGTAACAGGCGGTTAACATTATAAATTCTTAGGCGCCAGAAGCTCCGGGGCTACCTGGTCATGATCATCAAGTAGTTAAGTTCTTCCACTTGGTGGTGGTTTTAGCATCTGTAAAACAACTCAGGAAGCGTGCATCAGATACTGTTATCCAGGTACTTCAGAGAGGACCTACAGCAGAGCATATGGGGGAGGGGAGGCCCCGTAGGAAGGCCCTAGGAAGGCCCCGTAGGGTCCTGCTTGGTTACACCCGGTGCCTGGGCTCGGCAACCTGGGAAGATGGGGCTGCTCCTGGGTGTGGGGAGCTGCAGGCCCAGTCCTCTGAGGGGCCTGTTAGCCCCCAAGGTGAGATGGGGGTGCAGCGGCTGGACAGAGGCGTCTGGCCTGGGGGAGGGGTCCAGGCTGGAAATGTCACTGGAATCATCTCAGGGAGGGAGAGGAAAGGCAAAGTGGGGGAAGGTAGGTCACAGCAGACTACGTGCAGGTGACTGCGGTCCTGTTGGAAGCAATTCAGAGCCAGAAAGGAGTGGCCGTTAGGGGCTCAGCTCCATTCTCTTGTTCCTTTGTAAAACCGCTGTGTCAAGAGTTTGAGACACAGCCAGGAGACGTCTGGACCCAGTGCTGCCATGGCTTCATCAAGGGCCCAGGGTGAACAGAGAACCACTGCAGGCCCCGCCCATGTCCTCACTGGGAATGAACCCCATCAGGGCACCGGGGTAAGCAAGACCCTCATGCTCCTTTATCTGCCTGGGGGTGAGACTGTCTTAAAGCTGCAATTGACTGATTACAGGAGGGTTGAGTGTTTCCAGCAGGTATGGGTGGAAAGATGGGGCGTGAAGTTCCTGTGCCTGCAGGGTCTTCCCAGCGTGAAGATCTGTGTGTTTCCCCCGGCCAGTCACCATCCTCCCAGGAAGCCCAGATCCAGGATTACGAGGGCAGAGGCTCT
>NW_020842177.1:0-1386 GCF_003676395.1 Aethalodelphis obliquidens | reverse complement strand
TCATACACTAACCTGTACCCTAAACCGCACCCATTCCCTAACCCTAATCCATACCCTAATCATAACCCATACACTAACCTGTACCCTAACAAGTACCCTAACCCTAATCAGTTGTCGTAGCCTAACCTGTACCTTAAGCCATACTCGTTCCCTAACACTAATCCTATTCCTATTCCTTACTCTAACCCTTGCCCTAATCCTAATCTGTAACACTAACCCATATCCTAACACGTACCCTAACCCGTTGTCATACCCTATCCTGTACCCTAAACTGTACCCATACCCTAATCCTAACCTGTACCTTAACACTAACCTGTACCCTAACACGTACCCTAATCATAACACGTCATTCCGTAACCTTTTCTCTAAACTGTACTCGTTCCCTAACCCATACCCTAATCCTAACCCATACACTAACACTAACCCATTCCCTAACACGTACCGTAATCCTAACCCATTGTCGTACCCTAACCTGTACCCTAAACCGTACCTGTTCCCTAATGCTAACCCTAACCTTACTCTAAACCTTACCCTAATACTAATCCATACACTAACACGTACCCTAACACATACCCTAAACCTAACTCGTTGTAGTACCCTAACCTGTAACCTAAACCGTGCCCATTCCCTAACCCGTACCCGAACCCTTACCTTAACCCGTATCCTAACACTAACCTGCTGTCATACACTAAACTGTACCCTAAATCACACCCGTGCCCTAACGCGTACCCTCATCCTAAACCGTATACTAACAATGACCCGTACCCTAACACATACCATAACTATAACCCATTGTCATATCCTATCCTGTACCATAAAACATATACATCCCCTAATCCTAACACCCTAACCCTTACCCTAACCCGTACAGTAATCCTAACCCATACACTAACACTAACCTGTAACTTAACTCTAACCCGTTTTCATACTCTAACCGGTAACCTAAACCTTACCCATTCCCTAACCCTAACCTTAACCCTAACCCATACACTAACACTGATCCGTACCCTAAACCTAACCTGTTGTCGTACCCTAAACTGTACCCGTCCCTAACCCTTACCCTAATCCATACCGTAATCTTAACCCATACGCTAACAGTAACCCATACCCTAACACGAACCCTAATCCTAACCCATTGTGGTACCCTAACCTGTACCCTAATCCATACCTGTTCCCTAACACTAACCCGAACCCTAAACCTTACCCTAACGTATACCCCCATCCTAACCCATACACTAACACGAATCCATACCCTAACACGTACCCTAACCCGTTGTCATACCCTATCCTGTACCCTAAAACATACCCGTTCCCCAACCCTAACCCTTGACCTTACCCGTTCCAATATCCTAACCCGTACCATAACCGTACCCTAACATGTTGTCA
>NW_020842176.1:0-1386 GCF_003676395.1 Aethalodelphis obliquidens | reverse complement strand
CCTTACCCTCACATGTCCCCTATTCCTAACCCGTACACTAACACTAAACCGTGTCCTCACACGTACGCTCACCCTAAAGTGTTGTCGTACCCTCACCTGGACCCTAAACCGACCCCGTCCCCTAACCCTTACCCTAGCCCGAACCCTAACCCTAACACTTCCCCGAAGCCTTACACTCACCCGTCCCCTAATCCTAACCCGTACACTAACACTAACCCGCGCCCTCACATGTACGTTCACCCTAAATCGTTGTCGTATCCTCTCCTGGACCCTAAACCGTCCCCGTCCCTAACCTGAACGCTAGCCCGAACCCTAACCCTAACCCTTCCCCGAAGACTGACCCTCACCCGTCCCCTAATCCTAACCCGTACGCTAACACTAACCCACGCCCTCATAAGTACACTCCCCCTAAAGCGTTGTCGTACCCTCACCTGGACCCTAAACTGTCCCCGTCCCCTAACCCTGACCCTAGCCCGAACCCTAAACCTTCCTCGAAGCCTGACCCTCACCCGTCCCCTAATCCTAACCCGTACGCTAAAACTAACCCGCGCCCTCACATGTACGCTCCCCCTAAAGCGTTGTCATACCCTCCCCTGGACCCTAAACCGTCCCCGTCCCCGTCCCCTAACCCTAGCCCTAACCCTAACCCTTAACCTTCCCTAAGCCTGACCTCACCCGTCCCCTAATCCTAACCCGTAGGCTAACACTAACCCGCGCCCTCACGCGTACGCCTCCCCTAAAGCGTTGTCGTACCCTCACCTAGACCCTAAACCGTCCCCGTCCCCTAACCCTAACCCTAGCCTGAAAGCTTACCCTAACCCTTCCCCGAAGCCGGACCCTGAACCGTCCCCTAATCCTAACCCATACGCTAACAGTAACCCGCGCCCTCACACGTATGCTCCCCCTAAAACTTTGTCGTACACTCTCCTGGAACCTAAAACTTCCCCGTTCCCTTAACCTAACCCTAGACCGAACCCTGACCCTAACCCTTCCCCGAGGCCTGACCCTACCCGTCCCCTAATACTAACCAGTACGCTAACACTAAACGGTGCCCTCACATGTACACTCCCCCTAAAGCGTTGTCGTACACTCACCTGGACCCTAAACCGTCCCCGTCCCCTAACCCTAACCCTAGCCCGAAACCTAACCCTCACCCTTCCCCGAGGCATGACCCTCACCGGTCCCCTAATTCTAAGCCGTACGCTAACACTAACCAACGACCTCACACTTACGCTCCCCCTAAAGCGTTTTCGTACCCGCACTTGGACCCTAATCCGTCCCCGTCCCCTAACCCTAACCCGAACCCTAACCCTAACACTTCCCCAAAGCCTGACCCTCACCCGTCCCCTAATCCTAACCCGTACGCTAACACTAACCCGCGCCCTC
>NW_020842175.1:0-1386 GCF_003676395.1 Aethalodelphis obliquidens | reverse complement strand
TGCTCCCCCTGGAAGCTCTGCTCCCTCAGGAACTGCTCCACGGTCTGCACAGTCTCCAACACCTCTTTTTTCCACTTCTGGCTGGGATGCAGGCAGTGAGCCACGAAGGAGTTCAGCCTGGAAGCTGGGGTGACAAAGAGCTCCGGGGGCACTGCCATCTCTGTCTTGAGAGTACCACTGGTGGCTAGATCTATACCCACACACCTACCCAGCTCCTGGCACACACACTCTTCTTTAAGGGGACTCCTCCTCAGCTGACCTCCAGCACCCTGTGGAACAAAGGACCAGAGTGGAGAGGAAACAAGGGGTGTGTGGCTGACCAGGGGATCCTCTTCCTGGAGGCCATTCACTGCAGCTGGGGTACCGAGGGACACTGGGTGAAACCACCTTAACAGGCAGGGCTTTTAGTCACCCTTTCTGCTGTAGGTTTCGTTTCTCACCTCTTAGTTTCCCTTTTACAACTTGGAAACTGAAACTGGCTTGAGGATGGCCCTGGGAAAGACAACTCCCCCAGGAGATGGGAGTTGGATGGTATCCACCAATCCCATCCCCACAAGCTTGTCACCCAAAACAGGCTCAGTAAGAGCAGGCACTCTCTGGAGGTTGGACTGAACAGTGGGAATTCTAGGGTTCCGCAGAACAAACTCTGGAATTCCAGTCTGCCCTTTGCCAGACTCTTAACCTCTCTGACTCTCACAGAAATAATCCTTAAAATGGGTTTAAGAATAATACCTACCCCATAGGTTGTGTGGATTAAGCAAGAGAACATTTAGCAGAGAAAACATTAAGTAAATGCAAGTATTGTTATTCGTTCACTGTACATCTATTGAGTGCTGGCTGGGTGCCAGACATTGTGCGAAGAAGACAATGTAAGACGTGGTTCCTGCCCCAGGGGCTCCCAGAGCAGTGGGGGAGACAGAGGAGACACAGAGAGTCCAGTGTCCTGTGTACTAGGAGAAAAGAGGGCACAGAAACCTAGTGGAAATTCAGGCAGAAGAGTTTCTTTGGGGTCACCTGTGGTGTCAGTGAACACCTGCTTGAGATGAGTCTTAAAAGACTGGGAATGCGGCCACGAGACAGAGGGCACAAGACAGGATAAGGCTGAGAAGTGTGAATCATCCTGCCATGTGCCAGGACTCGGCTGTCAGATCCACGTTGGCATGGAGGGCAGGGAGGGGAGAGGGGAGAGCTGTGCCTGGACAGGTGGGCAGGGATTGAAACTCGGAATGCCATTCATTCATTCATTCAACAAACATTTGTTGAGTGCCCGCTATGTGCCAGACAGGTGTCCTGGGGATACAGCAGTGAATAGGCAAAATTCTCGGACTGCAGAGAGCTAACACTCTAATGGTGGAGACAGATAATAAACAGGATAAATAAGTAACA
>NW_020842174.1:0-1386 GCF_003676395.1 Aethalodelphis obliquidens | reverse complement strand
GGGAGATTTTCGCCGTTTGATATTATGTGGAGCTGGGAGGTCTCTTGTTGATCAGTGTCCTGAAGTTGGCTCTCCTACCTCAGAGGCAGAGCCCTGCCTCTTGGCTGGAGCACCAAAAGCTTTTCATCCACACGGCTCAGGATAAAAGGGAGAAAAAGTAGAGGGAATTAGTAGAAGTATGAGGAAAGAAAGAAGGAAAGGAGGGTAGGAAGGAAGGAAGAAAGAAAGAAAGAATCAAAGAAGGCAAGAAGGAAAGAAAGGAGGGAGGGAGGGAGGGAGGAAGGAAGGAGGGAAAGAAGGAAAAAATACAGAAAGAAAGAAGATACAGTAAAAATAAAATAAAGTATAATAAAGTTATTGAATTAAAAATTCTCATTTAGAAAAAAAAAAAAAAAAGGGACGGAAAGAACCTTAGGACAAATGTTGGAAGCAAAGCTATACAGACAAAATCTTACAGAGAAGCATACACATACACCCTCACTAAAAGAGGTAAATGGGGAAAAATCCTAAATCTTGCTGTCAGAGACCACCTCCTCAATTTGGGATGATTTGTTGTCTAAAGGAGGGAAGGAAGGATGGAAAGAAAGAAAGAAAAGAAAGAAAGAAAGAAAGAAAGAAAGAAAAAGAAAGAAAGAAAGAAAGGTATAATAACGTTATTAAAATTAATTATTAAGAAAAAAAATTTAAAAAAAACATGGACGGATAGAGCCCTAGGACAAATGGTGGAAGCAAGACTATACAGACAAGATCTCACACAGAAGCATACACGTACACATTCACAAAAAGAGGAAAGGGGAAAAAATCATAGATCTTGCTCCTAAAGTCCACTTCCTTAATTTGCGATGATTGGTTGTCTATTCAGGTATTCCACAGATGCAGGGTATATCAAGTTGATTGTGGAGCTTTAATCCGCTGCTTCTGAGGCTGCTGGGAGAGATTTCCCTTTCTCTTCTTTGTTCTCACAGCTCCCAGGGCTCAGCTTTGGATTTGGCCCTGCCACTGCGTGTAGATCGCTGGAGGGCGTCTGTTTTTTGCTCAGACAGGATGGGGTTAAAAGAGCCGCTGATTGGGGGCTCTGGCGCACTCAGGCCGGCGGGGACGGAGGGGCACAGAGTGCGGGGCGGGCCTGCGGTGGCAAAGGCCGGCGTGACTTTGCACCAGCCTGAGGCGCGCTGTGCGCTCTCCCGGGGAAGTTGTCCCTGGATCCCGGGAACCTGGCAGTGGCGGGCTGCACAGGCTCCGCGGAAGAGGGGTGTGGAGAGTGACCTGTGCTCGCACACAGGCCCCTCGGTGGCGGCGGCAGCAGCCTTAACGTCTCCCGCCCGCCTCTGGGGTCCGCGCTTTCAGCCGCGGCTCGCGCCCGTCTCTGGATTCCGCGCTTTCAGC
>NW_020842173.1:0-1387 GCF_003676395.1 Aethalodelphis obliquidens | reverse complement strand
TCCACCTTTACAAAAGGGAGTTTTTTATTGTAATTATCATGCTTTTTACCACTTTGTGTACAGTTAAGGAAGATAAATCACTTTATCACTGGACCATTGGGAGCCATGTCAGAGGACTGAATACTACCCAGAGATCTTGTACTTCAGAATAAATGCAGTAATTGACTTTGGATTTTCTCCCTTTGGGAAGGAATTAAGACATATTTCAAGTGGGCACGAATTTTTTTTAAATGTATTGTAGAATGTGTGGAATGAAAATATGTATGTGGAATAAGTTCTTGGATAGCCAAAGAGCTTGTAATATTGGATTTTAATTGTTGCTTATCCATTTATATTCCATATTCCCCCTTCATTTCCCTACTAGAAACTGAATTCATTTTCCCCAAATATCCAGTTCATTCTATGAAGCTTATATAACTTAGTAGAGACTGAGTGGGCTCTGTTTAGTCTAAACCAATCACAATATTTATCTTTACACCTATCAGTGATTGGTTGGAAAATAGACATGGAATTTACTGAGAATTAAAAGAATTGGGAAGTCAGCTAAGGGCTTCTGGGAAAGTTCTTTGCTCTTCAGTCAAGAACCTAAGAACAGGAATAAGCCTCTAAAACTGATTGCTACTGGCAGTCACCTTGTAACCCTGAGGGCAACCAGTCTTAGCATAAAGCTAATCTGAGGACAAAAGAGATAAAAGACAGATAAAACCAATGACTCTGATGACCTCATTAAGTCATGTATTCAGTGAGCTTAGAAATCTGCTCCAACTTCCAGTTTTATGAGACAATAGATGATCTCATTGTTTTAGCAAGTTTATATAGAATTCCTATTAATTAATCCAAAAGCATTCTAAATAATATAATCATATTCCCCATCTATTCCCTCTGGAAAACCCAGAGGGTGCTTGTGAAGAGATTCTATATAGGACAGTTTTCCAGGGGTATCCACAGTAATTCCATACGTCAAGCATCTCTGTGGTCTAGTTTTACAGAAAACTAAGTGCTTTTTACTCCATTCTGTCCTCTTTTATGATAACCCCCTGTAAAACTGGATGGTCTATATATGTCTGTACTTCATTTCTGGACTATTCAGGTACTGAGCCATGTGACTTCAGGTTTCCTTGAAGAGCAAAAAATTACACTGGGTATTTATTTCAGTGTCTGGACAGCTCATGATAAGAATATTCTATTTCATTTTAGTTTTGTCAATAGGGAGGGTTGTGTGCCCAGAGGAAAATTATAACCAAAACAGTATAATGTTTTCTCATGCTTGAGAATACTAATGCTGTTAAATATTTCTTCTGAAACACTATGTGTAGTGAATGACTGGAATTCAATCCTACGTGTAAACTTTAATTTACTCCATCTTTCCCCAGTTTTTATACTTACA
>NW_020842172.1:699-1388 GCF_003676395.1 Aethalodelphis obliquidens | reverse complement strand
ACTCTGCAGGTTTGTGAATTACAGTGCCCCTGAGCTTCTTTCTTCACTCGCTTTCTTTTGAGCTGGCCGCAACACCGCAGGATGGCTTCAGGCCCTACTCTGGTTCCGCTACGGCACGCTGACCTTTGGTTATTTCCTCTTCCTGGTGGGAAATGAGAGTTAAATTTGCCCGTCCAGCCACCTCCAGCTAGTCTCTCATTGGTTCTCCCTATTCCTGTTCATCTTCCGCAGAAATTGCAAACTGGGCCAAAAAGGAAGTTAAAGGCGCTGACTCTCCAAGTGGGGAGAGTGTTAGTAAAGCGTCTGGAATGTTGCTCCCGAGTACCAGGGGAGGAAAACTGAGATATATTTGAACACGTCTCCCGTTCACACGGTTGATCATACTCTAGGTTCCACATGCATGTTTTAGCTGAAGGAAGAATACCTTAAACCTGGAGAGTTGAGACCCGTGGAATGGGTACCATGCAATATGACTTCAAAGGGTCTTCATTTGCTCACCGAAGCTCTCCAATCCTATCACTGCTGCGTTTATGTCCTTGTACATATGCTTGATTCTCTTTCGGAGACATAGCAATCCATAGGTTTTAAGATACTTACTAGTCAGGTACATTCTTAGGTGTTTAATGTGCGGTTTTGTGTCCGTTTCGTTGAGCAAGGGGTAGCTCTTGTCTATTCCATATTTGGCTTAA
>NW_020842172.1:0-689 GCF_003676395.1 Aethalodelphis obliquidens | reverse complement strand
ACTCTGCAGGTTTGTGAATTACAGTGCCCCTGAGCTTCTTTCTTCACTCGCTTTCTTTTGAGCTGGCCGCAACACCGCAGGATGGCTTCAGGCCCTACTCTGGTTCCGCTACGGCACGCTGACCTTTGGTTATTTCCTCTTCCTGGTGGGAAATGAGAGTTAAATTTGCCCGTCCAGCCACCTCCAGCTAGTCTCTCATTGGTTCTCCCTATTCCTGTTCATCTTCCGCAGAAATTGCAAACTGGGCCAAAAAGGAAGTTAAAGGCGCTGACTCTCCAAGTGGGGAGAGTGTTAGTAAAGCGTCTGGAATGTTGCTCCCGAGTACCAGGGGAGGAAAACTGAGATATATTTGAACACGTCTCCCGTTCACACGGTTGATCATACTCTAGGTTCCACATGCATGTTTTAGCTGAAGGAAGAATACCTTAAACCTGGAGAGTTGAGACCCGTGGAATGGGTACCATGCAATATGACTTCAAAGGGTCTTCATTTGCTCACCGAAGCTCTCCAATCCTATCACTGCTGCGTTTATGTCCTTGTACATATGCTTGATTCTCTTTCGGAGACATAGCAATCCATAGGTTTTAAGATACTTACTAGTCAGGTACATTCTTAGGTGTTTAATGTGCGGTTTTGTGTCCGTTTCGTTGAGCAAGGGGTAGCTCTTGTCTATTCCATATTTGGCTTAA
>NW_020842171.1:0-1389 GCF_003676395.1 Aethalodelphis obliquidens | reverse complement strand
TATCAGACATAATTTCTTTTCTTGGCTTCTTTTTTCTGACTTTTTTTCTATTTATCTGTCTAATAAGTATCTTATTAACATTAATCTTTGACTTAAGAAACATTCTAAAGAGGAACAGTTTCAACATTGTCTTGCTAAATTCTGAACCTGTTCTTTAGTAATTCCTCACATTTCATCTCATAATTACTTCTAACCAAAAGCACTGCAACATCCTCTGTCTACATCCTTAACCTATAAAATCTGTTCCCTTCAGTCCTGTAAGTGAAACATGGACTGCACTGTCATTGAATATAATAGTTAAAACCTTTGGCCACTCACCATATAGAAAAAATGTTTGCACGTTGCTTTTTCACTTCTATAACGAGGATCTGAATATACAACGTCAGCACTCGACTTGTACTTGCTTGTATTGATAGATACAGCTATAGGAATCTTCTGTTGTTTGGTCATATTTTTTTGACAAAACATTCTTATACAACTGAGCTATCAGAGCAAGTATACCCACATCTCTTGAACCCAGCAATTTAAATAAGGGACGTTCTTCTTAGGCAACTAGCATCTGCTCCCATGTCTTGAGAATGCTAAACTACGTGAGTCTTGATGAGACCACCTCTCGTTACAGAAGCCAAAAGCACGCTTTCCTAACCTTTAATGTTGCTGGGGCACAGGCAGGCATCCTATTCTCTGGCAATCTGGTGCACTTATGCCAAATTTTTCTTTAGGAGTTACTTACCTGAAGAACTACGGCCTGTTCTATCCACTAATTTCCTGAGACCATTCCCTCCTCAACTCTTCATTCTCATCTCTATGTCCAGGAGATCTATACCCATCAGCTGGGTCTATGAATCCACCAAGATAGCTGCTGCCAAACCCAGCTCTGGCTCCACCGCTGTGTGTGTTCATTACTTCTTCCTCCTCTGCTCCCCACCAGATCACACCCACTCTCCACTAGCTTGTCCTCATGCGTGGTATGTTCTGTTTAGGTTCCGCCAACCCCAACCATCCTCTCAACCCCTGTGACCCCCCAGCTGCTCCTCCGTCTCACTGCAGTGCCCACACTGACTCTCAGCTCTCTTGGGGCAGAATTTGCAAGCATACATACCCCTCCCTCTTTACACTCTACAAGCCCCAGTAACATTTAATAAATTTCCTTTTTCTAAAATTAGCCAAGTTTGTTTTCTTCTGCTTATACTTAAGACTACTAATTTAATATTAAGCTAAGTATCTATTTCTACCACCTCAAAACACAGCTGACGTAAGACTGAACTTCAGGTCCAAGTGACCTCCAAAAACACATATACACCTGAACTTCACATGACTTCCACTCTCCCCTTCTTTTTGAAAAAATTATCAGAGCATAGCAGAAAGAAATAAACCAATTCCCACTCC
>NW_020842170.1:0-1389 GCF_003676395.1 Aethalodelphis obliquidens | reverse complement strand
CAGGGCACTACACTATCTCTTGATTCTCTACATTGGGCTCAATTTATCCTTATTGATGCACCCCTGATTTCCTGCTGAGACCCTGTCTGATGAACTCCGTAATATGCTCTTCTAAGCTGTTAATTTTACAAACCACATTACTACACTTATTAGAAGAATGTCTTCAGGATGTGTCAGTAAGCTCTGACTGATGATAATGGTAAACAGCTAGAATTTATGGAACATAAAGCATGCTTTGGTTACTCTCTTGAGTACACCGTGTGCATTATTCTAATTAATTTAAATCACTATTAGCTAAGCAAGGCACACAGATGCTAAGAGGTTCCCAGAAGTAACTTGCTCATGGTCACTCCAGTGTCTCAGTAGTGTTTAGGACTCAGATCTGTCCAAAGCCTAAACCTTAAGTTCTAGGTCTAAGCAGTGGGTCTCAAACTTGAGTATGCATCAGCATCACCAAGAGAGCTTGCTGAAACAGGTAGTGGGCCCCACCCCCAGAGTGTCCGAGTCTGTAGGTCTGGAGCAGGGCCCAAGACTTTCACTTCTAAAAATTCCTACGTGCAGCTGATGTGCTGGTCTGGGTACCAGACTTTGAGAACCACTAGTCCAGGCATTTTAGGTCCAGAATTTCAGGTGTTAGAATAATTTTCTGGTGATAAATTGTCGGGAAAAAAAAAAGCACTGCATTTTCCTGTTTGTAAGGAGGTAATACATTCAATCTTAAAGAGTCAATAATGGGGCTAAGTATTTAAGAAAGAAGAGTTATTCTCCAGGAAGATGGGAGGAGATGGACATTCTAAGGACAGGAATGCCCTTTCAGGAAACTTGCAAAGGGAACAGAAAAATAACATAGTAAGATTCTGCTATCCAGTGTTCACAGAACATGAGTAGGATACTCTTGACTGTAAAATGGGAAGCCAACTTTTGTTGACCATATACATACCTTATTCAGTACAAATGTTTATTAAGAATCTCCAAAAGCTAGACACTAGGCATCAGGGCTACACTGATAGAGCAGATAAAGTGCCTGGCCTCAGGGAGCTTGTGCTTCAGATGATGTCCATCAGCTAGATAGACTGAATGATGGATACTATGTTGGGTTCACACTTCGTCTCAAGAAAAAAATATATCCATAGACGTGATCCAGGAGTCAAATGGCAAAAGACCTAGCCTCAAAGTGAGTGTTAATTTCATTAAATAGTAGGTAAAAATTATTTTATATGCCGAGATAGGCCCTGCTTAAAAGACACACTATTCCTCCAAACGTATTATACAAGCCAGCTTATGAACCTGTGACTTTTTCTAGGAGAAATGTTGCCTTCTTTCCCAAGAAGGGAGTGGTAGTGGTCGGGGTGGAAATAGTTTCATCATCAGAGGCACAGTCTCACTACT
>NW_020842169.1:0-1389 GCF_003676395.1 Aethalodelphis obliquidens | reverse complement strand
GCAAATCCAGTCTACAAAAACGTTCACCTCACAGCCGTCAGAATGATTATCAACAAAAAAGTCTACAAAGAATAAATACTGAAGGAGTTTTAGAGGATGGCGTACCCTCTAGCTGCTGGTGGGATGTAACCTGGTAACAGCCAGTAGTGAGAACAGAATGGAGGTGCATTTCAAGGTAAAAATTGAGCTACCTTACGATCTGGGAGGCCCACTGATGGGTCTATCTCCTGAGTAGACTAGAATCAAAAAGACACAGGCTGGCAATCCTGAACAACAGCAACATGTACCATAGCCAAGAATTGGAAGAAACCAGAATGTCCATCAACAGAGAAATGCACCAAGAAGAAATAGTCCATGTGCACAATGGAATATTAGCCAAGGAAAAGAATGAAACATTGCCGTTGGCACCACCATAGAAGGATCTAGAAATAATCAGCCAACTTGAGCTACGAAAGAACCCAGAAGACAGATATCCTATGACATCAGTTATAGGTGTTACCTAAAAATTGATACCCATGAAATTATTTCCAAGAGAAGGACACGCATGGATTCAGAAAACAAAAATATGTTTAACCACATGGAAAGGTGTAAGGAACATATGAATTAGGGTATGGGGGTTAACAGACATGTACTAATACTTATGAAATATATAATCACAAAATACCTATGGAATACCAAGACAGGTCTACTCAACACTCTGTAATAACCTACACGGGAAAGGATCCAAAGATGAATAGATCGAGGCATAGATATAATGAACCAGATTCTGTACACCTAGAACACACACAATATTTTTATCAAATTTGCTCTGCTAATAAATAAACATTAAATTGAAAAAGCAAACAAGAAGTAAGGAGATTTAAGCTCTTGGGGGTTTGCCCTGGCACATTTCACTCTAATTTGCAGCCTGCTAACACGATTTCCAGGAAGGCTGTGTTGCCCAAAAACCCAGATTTGGAAATGTAGAAATGCTGCCGCCTTGTGGCCGTTTCCCGCAAAAGCGGCTTTAAACCCACAGCTAACGGTCACTTAACATTCACACGGACTCAGGCCAGTAAAGGACACGTGACCTCAAAAATGTCCTGAGCTGGGAATGGCCAAACAAATTAAAAACAGGCCAATGTTTCACGGAGATAGGATGAAGAGGTAAGTTTTATTCACTCTTCTTCAAAAAAAGAAACATGGATAACAGCTCAACATCAGGAATTATTAGACTCATGCAAATCTAATCTACATAAAGGATTCAACTCACACAAGTCAACTACCATCGGCAAAAGTCAACAAACAATAAATGCCGAAGGGGTTTTAGAGAACTGTGTACCCTCTAACTGCTGGTGAGATGTAAAGTGGTAACAGCCAATAATGAGAACAGAAAGGAGCTGCATTTAA
>NW_020842168.1:0-1389 GCF_003676395.1 Aethalodelphis obliquidens | reverse complement strand
TCAGAATTGCTGCATATGAGACAGGGGTAGCTTATAAATCAGATTTTATAGCTGGATAGTAAATCTTGCCTCTTTGAAGTGCTGCTAGGATGTGATTATCTCTGAAATATATAAAGTAGGAGAATACATTTTTCTCCTTGTATAAATCTGCCTGGAAATAATGTTTTGATTATATTATTCTCCCCAGCTCCGATTATTCTTTCCCTTTCCCCCATTTGAAGTTCACAGCTCTTGGAACTTCTATAAATGCAGGCGGCAGAGTGATTAGCACTCAGACACTAGAATCAGATACAGGCCTTGAGTTTGTTTCTTTTTTTTTTTTTTTTTTTTTTTTTTTTTGCGGTACACGGGCCTTTCACTGTTGTGGCCTCTCCCGCTGCGGAGCACAGGCTCCAGACGCGCAGGCCCAGCGGCCATGGCTCAGGGATCCTCCCAGACCGGGGCACGAACCCGTGTCCCTGCATCGGCAGGCGGACTCCCAACCACTGCGCCACCCGGGAAGCCCCAGGCCTTGAGTTTGTATTCAAGCATTTTCCCTTTCCAGCTTTGTTGGCTAAGCAAGTCACTGAATTTCTCTAATCCTATTTATAAATTCATTTTTAAAGCCTATTTCCTTATCTGTAATAGGTGGATTTTGATAGCAACTACCTTAGAGTTGCTGGGAACGTAAATGGCATAGTAAGTGTTCAGTAAGTTTTAGCTATTATTGTCTTTTATCTCTTTGTCCAATTCTATTAGGCATAGTATAAAGTAAGTCAGAACACAAACTACTTAGGTTAAAAAAAAAATCAGCAGACTCCAAGGGTCCACAGTGAACTGTCAAATTGAAGGGGAGTCTGTAGTTAGGGCAGAGAAAAGTTTGTCTAGTATTGAGTGTGATTTTACACACACACGTGCACGCATACTTCTGTATGGATGTATATGTTTGTGTTTAATATCTGTATCTGTAAAGTATACATATTATATTAGGTCTACAGGGGGTAGGGGTGGGATGGGGAGGAGGAATGTTTCATTGCAATCTTCCAAAGAACAGAATTTACCATAATTGGGAGGCAAGATGAATTTAAAAAAAATTTTTTTTGATGCTATGGGATATGTTCCTTTGTAGCCTAGATGCCAGCTTTTTGTAACTCAACCAGTGTGCTGAGAAAACTCACTTAAACCCTATTTATAAATCCATTTTTAAAGCAAAACTTCCTTTACAAACCCCTTTCTTTCTTGGGAACTCCAGTTTTTCCGAGATTATAATTAAAAGGCCATTGTTCTCTTCATGGCAGTGTTTCCTAAAAGAACTGCCAGTTTTCTAGGGGGGAAAATGTTATGCATGTTAGTCTTAGTTCAGATTCAAAGTGATGGTACAAGAGAAAGAGACATAACCTTTGTTTTAAT
>NW_020842167.1:0-1390 GCF_003676395.1 Aethalodelphis obliquidens | reverse complement strand
AGGACTCCCTTTTACTCATTCTTTCTTAGTCATACCATCCTGCCCAGTTCCCTTGCTAGGCCGAGATGTCCTTTTCCACTTAGGGGCCTCCCTCCAGTTGGTTAGACTTGACCCTAAGATCCCCTCCTCCCAACTCCTGCTTCCTCTTCTCGGCCTGTCTCTAGAACCCTCCCCCTCCTATCCCCCTCTTCCAGTCACACCGAACCCAATCAATCCCCAAGTCTGGGATACTTCTAAGCCCACAATAGCAACACACCATCCCCCCGTCCTCATCCGCCTAAAGGACCCTTCCAAATTTCCATCAAGGCCCCAATTTCCCATCTCTGAGACTCACCTTAGGGGCCTACAACCTATTATCACCAGACTCCTAAACCAGGGACTCCTTATCCCCACTGACTCTCCCTGCAACACCCCCATCCTGCCTGTCCGCAAGACCTCTGGGGATTATCGCCTGGTCCAGGACCTCCGACTAATCAATGAGGCCATAATTCCTCTCCACCCAGTAGTCTGGATCCCTAACTTTGCTCACCTCGCTAAACCCTTATATCTAGCCGCTAAAGAAACCCCTCAAGGGCCCCTCACCTCTCCTTCCGCCGTTCGACAGGCCTTTCTCACTCTCCATAACGCGCTGATATCTTCTCCTCCCCTTTCTCTGCCCAACCCAAACCGACCTTTTCACCTTTTTGTGTATGAACGGGCCCGGAATAGCCACTGGACTCCTTGCCCAGCCTGTAGGGCCTTCCTACCGCCCCGTGGCTTACCTCTCCCAACAGCTAGACCCAACCATTCGGGGATGGCAACCATGCCTTCGGGCCCTAGCAGCGGCAGCCGAACTGACCAAACAAAAACTGACTCTGGCCCACCCACTAACCGTGTTTTCCTCCCACCGGATGGTCGACCTCCTAGGCCACAAGTCTCTCTCCCTCCTGGGCCCCTCCCGCATCCAGGAGTTCCACCTACTGTTCATTGAAAACGCTGCTATCTCCCTCGACCTCTTCCCCCTCCTAAACCCGGCCTCCCTCTTGCCTATCTCCGACACCAGGACCTCCCCTTCCCACTCCTGACCCCAAGTCATAGAGGCCCTGAGCCCGCCGAGAGAGGGACTCTTTGACACCCCTCTTTCAAACCCGGACTGCACCCTCTTCGTAGCATGCTTGCTCCCTGTTTTCTTAGGTTACTTCGCAGGCGCATGGAGGAAGTCTCTCGGGTGGCCACAAACCAAATGCGCCTCGGTCCTTACACCTTGCTTCCTACAGAACCCCCCACTGGTCTCCCCTAAGCCTCGGACCTCTGGTCGCCCGACTCCCCTTTCGACACCCCCATTCAGCATGAAGTAGCCAGAGATCAGAACGCCGCCCCATTACACCAAAGATGTCGGGATGTAAGGCCA
>NW_020842166.1:0-1390 GCF_003676395.1 Aethalodelphis obliquidens | reverse complement strand
ATGGGTGCCCACGGTGGAATTTGTGGATGATGAACCCCCAGAAGATGTTTGTGCGGGGCCACCCGACGCTGGAGTACAGGAAGCAGAGGCAAAGGCTGGAGCTTTCCGTTTCCTGTGCTGGGGAAAGCTGCAAAGGCGGTGGTTCCTCGCTGCTACCAATCAGGGCTCCCATGGATGTGACTTAAGATGGGGGCAGTAGTGCCTCCAAACCCAAGCGTCTTCTTAGTGCTGGGTCCCGTGGTCACCATGGGGTGGCTCTGGTGAGGAGGGCCCCGGGAGTTCATGCCCACGCTGCCCCCATTGCTGTGTGTGGTGCTCGGGGGCCCCCTCGTTCCTGCTGTAATGCTGAGAGCTGCAAACATGCAGCTCAGATCTAAGGCAGCCGGTCTGCTCCCCAAACCCAGCTGTGTGCTGGCATGGGTGCCCACGGTGGAATTTGTGGATGATGAACCCCCAGAAGATGCTTGTGCGGGGCCGCCCGAAGCTGGGGGGCCTGTAGCAGAGGCAAAGGCTGGAGCTTTCCGTTTCCTATGCTGGGGAGAGCTGCCACAGGCGGTGGTTCCTCGCTGCTTACAATCAGGGCTCCCAGGGATGTGAATTAAGATGGGGTCAGTAGTGCCTCCAAACCCAGGCTTCTTCGTGGGGCTGGGTCCCGTTGTCACCATGGGGTGGCTCTGGTGAGGAGGGCCCCAGGAGTTCAGGCCCACGCTGCCCCCATTTCTGTGTGTGGTGTTCGGGGTCCCCCTCGTTCCTGCTGTAATGCTGAGAGCTGCAAAATGCAGTCAAATCTAGGGCAGCTGCTGTGCTCCCCAAACCCAGCTGTGTGATGGCATGGGTGCCCACGGTGGAATTTGTGGATGATGAACACCCAGAAGATGCTTGTGCGGTGCCGACCGAAGCTGGGGGGCCTGGAGCAGAGGCAAAGGCTGGAGCTTTCCTTTTCCTGTGCTGGGTAGACCTGTCACAGGCGGTGGTTCCTCGCTGCTGCCAATCAGGGCCCCCAGGGAAGTGACTTATGATGGGGGCAGTAGTGCCTCCACACCCAGGCTTCTTCTTAGGGGTGGGTCGCGTGGTCACCATGGGGTGGCTCTGGTGAGGAGGGCCCCAGGAGTTCAGTCCCACGCTGCCCCCATTGCTGTGTGTAGTGCCTGGGGGCCCCCTCGTTCCTGCTGTAATGCTGAGAGCTGCAAACATGCAGCTCATATCAAGGGCAGCCGCTCTGCTCCCCAAACCCAGCTGTGTGATGGTATGGGTGCCCATGGTGGAATTTGTGGATGATGAACCTCCAGAAGATGCTTGTGCGGGGCCGCACGATGCTAGGGGGCCGGGAGCAGAGGCAAAGGCTGGAGCTTTCCGTTTCCTGTGCTGGGGAGAGCTGCCACAGGCGGTG
>NW_020842165.1:0-1390 GCF_003676395.1 Aethalodelphis obliquidens | reverse complement strand
ATGGGTGCCCACGGTGGAATTTGTGGATGATGAACCCCCAGAAGATGTTTGTGCGGGGCCACTCGACGCTGGAGTACAGGAAGCAGAGGCAAAGGCTGGAGCTTTCCGTTTCCTGTGCTGGGGAAAGCTGCCACAGGCGGTGGTTCCTCGCTGCTACCAATCAGGGCTCCCATGGATGTGACTTAAGATGGGGGCAGTAGTGCCTCCAAACCCAAGCGTCTTCTTAGTGCTGGGTCCCGTGGTCACCATGGGGTGGCTCTGGTGAGGAGGGCCCCGGGAGTTCATGCCCACGCTGCCCCCATTGCTGTGTGTGGTGCTCGGGGCCCCCTCGTTCCTGCTGTAATGCTGAGAGCTGCAAACATGCAGCTCAGATCTAAGGCAGCCGGTCTGCTCCCCAAACCCAGCTGTGTGCTGGCATGGGTGCCCACGGTGGAATTTGTGGATGATGAACCCCCAGAAGATGCTTGTGCGGGGCCGCCCGAAGCTGGGGGGCCTGTAGCAGAGGCAAAGGCTGGAGCTTTCCGTTTCCTATGCTGGGGAGAGCTGCCACAGGCGGTGGTTCCTCGCTGCTTACAATCAGGGCTCCCAGGGATGTGAATTAAGATGGGGTCAGTAGTGCCTCCAAACCCAGGCTTCTTCATGGGGCTGGGTCCCGTTGTCACCATGGGGTGGCTCTGGTGAGGAGGGCCCCAGGAGTTCAGGCCCACGCTGCCCCCATTTCTGTGTGTGGTGTTCGGGGTCCCCCTCGTTCCTGCTGTAATGCTGAGAGCTGCAAAATGCAGTCAAATCTAGGGCAGCTGCTGTGCTCCCCAAACCCAGCTGTGTGATGGCATGGGTGCCCACGGTGGAATTTGTGGATGATGAACACCCAGAAGATGCTTGTGCGGTGCCGACCGAAGCTGGGGGGCCTGGAGCAGAGGCAAAGGCTGGAGCTTTCCTTTTCCTGTGCTGGGTAGACCTGTCACAGGCGGTGGTTCCTCGCTGCTGCCAATCAGGGCCCCCAGGGATGTGACTTATGATGGGGGCAGTAGTGCCTCCACACCCAGGCTTCTTCTTAGGGGTGGGTCGCGTGGTCACCATGGGGTGGCTCTGGTGAGGAGGGCCCCAGGAGTTCAGTCCCACGCTGCCCCCATTGCTGTGTGTAGTGCCTGGGGGCCCCCTCGTTCCTGCTGTAATGCTGAGAGCTGCAAACATGCAGCTCATATCAAGGGCAGCCGCTCTGCTCCCCAAACCCAGCTGTGTGATGGTATGGGTGCCCATGGTGGAATTTGTGGATGATGAACCTCCAGAAGATGCTTGTGCGGGGCCGCACGATGCTAGGGGGCCGGGAGCAGAGGCAAAGGCTGGAGCTTTCCGTTTCCTGTGCTGGGGAGAGCTGCCACAGGCGGTG
>NW_020842164.1:0-1390 GCF_003676395.1 Aethalodelphis obliquidens | reverse complement strand
TATTGGCAGGAGGATTCACAATGAGGGAGAAAAGGCCACAAGACTCATCAGAAAGAAGGCTCAGAAATTCTTGGGTGGGTCCAAGGGAGGCACAAGGTGGCTGTGGGGTCAGCTGGTGGCTACAATGATCACATGGTTCCCTCTGATGGGTTTGCAGCTCGATGTGGAATAGTGAATAAAAGGGTCAGTTCATCCTATCAGAGAAACATGAAACTGAGATAAGCTTCCCACTGCTAGAAGCATCTTGAGCCTTCAGAAAAGAACAGAGAACATGTCTAAAGGGTTTGGCAACATCAGAGCCATATCTCCTCAGAGTGGGACTCCCCAGGCTCTGAAGGTCTCAGTCCCCCACTCTCCCTCAGTGACAAAGCCTCCCCACCTCTGTCCTTGTCAGTTCAGTGATCCCTAGAGGTCCTGCCTATCCGTGAGGACTTAGGTTTCCATGGAGACAGGTTGGTTGAGACCTAGTGATACAGTTAACCAGCCTGATACGCAACAGTTCCCACCACCCTGGGGCAGTTGGGCTCAGGGACACATGGCTCTGGACCCCATGTGGAGGGTGTCCTTGCACGTCAGCTGTGCCACAGAAGACCCAGTAATGCCTGTAGCTGTCCAACAGATTCTCAGGGGGTTTTCCTGGGAAAGCCCTTGGTCATCTGACCTATCCAGGAAGCCCCACGACTTTCTGACTGCTGCCTGTCACACCAACAACACACCTGTGAAGGTTCTGCTCTGCATGGCCATCTGTCCACCAGGCCCCCACTTCTAGGGACCCAGATGCTAGGACCACACAAATGCTGAAGGACTGTCCACCTGCCTAAGGTACAGACACCCCTGTATCCATCTGCATGATTTCTACTGGGAATCAACAACATTTATGGGGATTCTCTGGCCCTAAAGAACAGGATAGGAGCAATGCAACGATTCACAATTACCAGGGTCAATGCACATATACAAGGGCCCAGAGCCCCAGATGCCCCACTCACAATTCACATGAGTGTCCCATACGTACCCACCGATGCCCAAATATTCTTGCTCCATACATACATACATCCAAACACGCACATCAGTGGTACGCTGGTAAGTGCTTGATAAGAAGTTCTCCGAGAAAGGTGGGAAAGACTTCACTTATGGTATCTACATGGTATAAATATTCCCAGCATGACCTATTTCAAGCTACCCACCTGACATCACTAAACACAGAGCTGGGAAGAGATATGCACCATTGACTATCCCAAGATAGTATGAACCAGTTCCAGCACATCCCATACCTTTTCCTATGAATATGTGCACAGAATCCACTTACACCCCAAGTAGAACCCTCAACTCCCACCACACATATATAACCAAAAGGATACCACATATACATATGTGTTTGTACACACACACA
>NW_020842163.1:0-1391 GCF_003676395.1 Aethalodelphis obliquidens | reverse complement strand
GGACTTGCAGATAGCTAAGGGGAACTCAAAGACCAGTAAGATAATATTTCCCCTGCCATGTTTGCAATTGCAAAGTGAAGGGGAGATGTGAAAGTAAGTACCCCTATGGAAATTACAAGACAAGTACATTTTTTTCCTTGAATACCTGGGTAAATGCTTAAATTCTAATGTATATCAGTGATGCAAATTTTCAACTGAGTTTGATAAATCATAAAATAATAATTATACATATATGTATATAAAACTGCATGGAACTAGGCAGTTCAGAATTACTTCTAATTAAAGAGGTACCCTATGACAACTTACTTAAACCTTACAAAATATGGTTCCAAGTACCCTATCAGAGTGAAAAGCAGGAGACTGAAAGGTTTATTGTAAATGTTTGTAGTCATGGTATCTTAACTAAAACTACTGTGTCACAAATACTATTAAAATAATTGTGACATTTTATTCACTTTTACTGCAAACAACAAAACAAACTATAGGTATTTTTTCATTTCAGGTAATTATTTTAGCTAACAGTTATTAAATGTTTTGAGAAGACAGAGTGCTAATTGCATTACTTCATTTTATCTTTAAAATAGGACTTCCATGTAATTATTCTTAATATCTCCATTGTATTAAAGTGTATCTCTAGTTTAGACCTTTCTTCAGAACTGCAGACTTGTGTATCCAACTGTGTACTCAGCATCTCTACTTGGACGTCACGAAAACATCTCAAATCTTATACCTCCAAAACTGGTCTTTAATCCCCCAAACATGCTCTACCCCAAACTTTTTCCATCTTAGGTGACAGTAACCACACCTTTCCAGTTCCCCAGGCCCTACATCTCGAATTCACCCTTGACCCCCTCTTCCTTTCCATTCTTGCATTCAATCTACCACGAAATGCTGTCACAACCTTCCCAATGTGCCACTTCTGAGAATTACCAGCCGCTAGCAGCCTGGTGCAGGCCACCAACATAGACCTCGAGGATCTTGTAGTCGCCTCCCGAGATTCTCCCTGACTCCACTCTCTCCCCACATCCTCAAGACCACAGATAGAGTTATGCTTTTCAAACAAGAGACAGTTCATGCCACACCTCGGCTAAAATCCTGCCCCTGACTGCCTACATTTAGAGTAAAAGACACAATGCATGTGATGGACTCCCAGGACTTACCCAATCCATCCCATCACATATCCGACCTCCAGCCCTCCTGCTGTCTCTTCCTCCCCACTGACTAAGTCAGCCAGGGTGGCCTCCTTGATATTCCTCCAAGCTGCCTGGCATATTTCTGCCTTAGAGTTTTGGGACTGGTTATTCTTGCTCCCAGGGAGTGGTCTCCCCATCATACATTCTGACAACTCCCTCACTTCAAGTCTTTGCTCAAATGTCAACTTATAAAATCCA
>NW_020842162.1:422-1391 GCF_003676395.1 Aethalodelphis obliquidens | reverse complement strand
CAGGGTGACCACACCACAGGCACAGAAGAACCTGGTTTAGACAGCAAATTCATTTTCTCCCCAGAAGCATTCTTACAAGGTTTACAGGCCTATCAAGTTCCAGGAATCTCAGGCAGCTTCAACGCAGCATGAATGCAGCCTTCAAAATGGGAAAGCAAGGCTAGTTCCAGCAGGCCCCCGTTTCCATGGGCACACTCAGCATACCCCACTGTGGTTTATAACAAGTCCAAAGAGACACAGGTTACCCTGTGTTTCCTTCCCTGAATCAGCTTCCTGAAGTAGGGTATTCTGTATCAATCGAACTGCCTTAACCAAGGAACGCCGTCGCTGCTCCTCTGGGCCTGTGGCTATTCAAAAGCCTGCACTGCCACAGGAAGAACAGGACTTAAACTGCAGTCAGAACGCAAGCCGACTTCCTCTAGGAGGCACGGTGATTTCAGGCAGGAGGTCCTAGATGGAATGCGAAGCCGAGGGTTACTGAGTGCTGCTCAGACTAAGGCAACGCCTAAGACTTCCACGCCATGTGGGACATGCCAGAACGGTGTTTGTGAACGTGCGCGAGTGCTGAGGAAATTAAGATGCTTCAAAAGAGAGTGCAGTGCGTTTCCCTACGCTGGGCATGCACAGAGGGGCTCTACAGGGCTACGGGACTGGATGTTGCTTAGCAGACCCAGGTGCGCCTGGGGGTACTCAGTGTTCCTGCCGGCAACAGGGTGCCCACGCTAGCCTCCTAGGTGTCCAGAAAACTGTGCTGCCGTTAACGGTACGCAGAACACAGGCCACCGGCTCATGGAAACTGCTGCACGCCTCCGCTTCTGCACGGCAAATCAGGGCCTTACTTCCAGGCACCTGTTTCTGCTGGGTGTGCCGTCAGCGACACCGCATGGCAAGATGCTGACTTTCTCCTCGAGCAGAGTGACTCCAGGTACGAGGGTCTCGAAGCATTCAAAGCAGAGTGTTATCACATGG
>NW_020842162.1:0-322 GCF_003676395.1 Aethalodelphis obliquidens | reverse complement strand
CATGGCAAGATGCTGACTTTCTCCTCGAGCAGAGTGACTCCAGGTACAAGAGTCTCGAAGCATTCAAAGCAGAGGGTTATCACATGGCAGCTCACACAAGGGCCATGACAGAGTCTTCCTGAGCACTTCGGACTCAGCAGCAATGTTGTCCTGAGGCCGTTCGAGGTCTCTGGAAATGTAGCTCTCCTCAAGGAACGTACAGAGTGTTGCCCGTCTCTAGGCACGCACAGCGGGCCTCCAAGGGATCAAAAAATGGGCCTTGAAGTTGCGCAGCTGGCCCACAGGGCTCTGGAGGTACTCAGTGAACTTGGAGGGGAAATGA
>NW_020842161.1:0-1392 GCF_003676395.1 Aethalodelphis obliquidens | reverse complement strand
CAGTAAAGATGTTAAAAAATATATTAAAAAATATGAAACCATGTGTAGGGCGCGGTCAGCTAACTGCCACGCAGCAGGAAGCTGAAGTAAGCTGAATCATCCTTCCTGTGGCCACTGCGCTTGCGCTAAGTATACTAATGAGGTTTTAAAGTAGCGACCTATCCGATGCTGGCTCACAAGTCGCACCATCGGCGAGAGCCAATCACAGAGCGACACATGTTCTTAATCCCTATATAAGCAGACTGCTATAGGATTGCAGTGTCTTCCTTCCATCTTTTCTTTAACCAAGCTGTGCTCCAATAAAGTGTGATACGAGAAGAATCTTGCGTGTGGCGACTCGTCATTCTGCTGGTCGGAGGCGGCTCGCCGCATTTGGTGCCGAAACCCGGGAACTTCGCGCCCTGCATGGAGGACCGATTCAGAACTCGACACACGGAGTGAACCGTCGGATCAAGATCCGATCTGGGTGCCATCAAGACTGACGAGAATTGTTGAAGAAAACTTCAGAGAAGATGCTGAGCTGGATGTTCCTGATGATTCTTCCCTTGCTTAGGGCAGAGAATATGACGTTCTGGGGAATTAGCCGGACCTGGCCAGTTCCCATGCCGATTCACTCTCAGAGCAGAGTTCTTCCAATATTTTATTCCACTAGTTGTGAAATGAATACGGCCTGTACCCAGCCATTGAATTATGACTGGGCACCGTATAATGCCAGTGATTTTATTTTGAATCGAAGTCTTTGTATTAGTTGGAATTCCACAAAGGATTGAGTGCAGAGATTGGAGAATTCCTAAAGGGAAACTGGTCTCAAGAAGCTGAACGGATGATATTTAAGCAAAAGATTCAGATTATGCAACTGAATGCTACCAAGCTGGAACCCGTTACCTTTGGAGATTTTACCTCTTGGCTCTCTTCTGCCTTTTCCTTCTTTAAAGAGGGGGTAGGGGTGGGGATCTTTGGGCTCTGCTGTATATTTGGGATTATAATATGTCTCTGGTTGGTCTGTCGCATGCGCGTCAGGGCACATCGAGATAAGGTCCTACTCACTCAAGCACTTTTGGCTGTTAGTGAAGGTGATTCTCCCGCAGCCTGGATCTCCGTCCTAAACAATTCGAATGGATTGCCCTTGCACGGAGAGGCCCTGTTGCCATTGCACCTCTATAGGGAATCAAAACTTATTCTGAGTCAGCCTTTGCACCCTGCAGCCCTTGTTGGCATTGCACGCAGGAAGGTGTCTCAGACATGCCAACGGAAGGCTGCCCTCGAACAGTGAGCACATCATGAGGTGAACACTTGTACGGGCTACATTCTGCTTGGTGATTCTAGTAAATAAAAAAGGGGGAGATGTAGGGCGCGGTCAGCTAACTGCCACGCAGCAGGAAGCTGAAGTAA
>NW_020842160.1:0-1392 GCF_003676395.1 Aethalodelphis obliquidens | reverse complement strand
ACTTTTCAAAGCTAACCTCACTCCCTGACACTATGTAATTTACATTCAGCACCCATCACCCCTGACTCTGTGTGAGTTACATCCCCTGCCTCTCACTCCCTAACCTTATTATGTCCAGCACTTACATTCTATACGCCCCTCATAACAAATCACCACCTATACCTTTTGCATTTCAGAAATGAGGTCACTGACGATAAACCAGAGGCAAACGTATGCAATTACCAGACCGCTGGACCCCAATTACCACACGGCCTGATGCCAGCTATGACTGTTTTGAAATAACGCAAAGGAAAGGAAGAATGCAAGACCTTCACTACTTTTATCCTCACCGTATACCCCAGACTGCGAGAGCCCCACACATAAAATTTTCCCTGATCCTCAAGGAGCGGGGGGGTGCCCAGTTCTTGAGGCGCTAGCCAGCTGTGTCTTCCCTTCTGACTGGCAGAAACATAAAGCCATCTCTCTCTTCCTCCAAAATCCCTGTCTCCGTATTTCTGCTTGGCCTCGGTGCACAGGGAAGCCAAGATTTCGACAACAGTCTGTGGCCAGTTCCCACACTAATTCCCCTCTACGCCCACAGCCCTGGCCCAAGCCCGATCTGGTGCCTGGTTCCTCCATCAGGCCTGACAAAGCTCCCTGCCCGCACGGTACGTCTCACATCCCACCCCAACCTGGTCTTTCTGAAGCATAAACGAGACTGACTCTCTCCCGCCTGTAATCCCCCAAATGTTTCCCCACTTTCGCTAGGGTATCTTCCGGGAGAGACATCTTCCAAGGCCCTGAGAGTCCCCGGCATCCCCACTAGGCTGCTGGCTCCTGAGTTCCCTGACAATGAGCACCTCAGCAGGCCGGGAGACATGGCAGGAAACCCCAGAACTGCTCACCTCAGGACGGGGCAGACACTGCCACGGCCTGATCAGAGACAGCAGAGAGGGGTTCCCCAGCTGGGACACAAACTCTGCACGAGTGGCCTCTCCTTGAGCCAATATATCACCTCGTGTGACTTGAGGGAAGGAAGGACTGAAGCACACTTGGTTCCTAAGGAGGATGGTATAGGCTCAGTCACATCCCCCCAAATTCACATGCTGAATCCCTAACGCTCAGGACCCCAGGATGTGGCTGTATTTGGAGATGGAATTTTTAAAGAGGTGATCAAGGTAATAATGAGGTCACTAGGGTGGATCTTAATCCAATAAGATTGATGTCCTACAAGAAGAGATTAGGACACAGATAGGCACAGGGGGAGACCATGTGAGGACCTGGGGAGAAGATGGCTGTCTAAGCACCAAGGAGAGAGGCCTCAGGAGAAGCCAGCGTGCACACACCTTGATCTCCGACAGCATCCAGGACTGGGAGATAGGTCTGTTACCCAAGCTGCCCTGTCTGTGCTAT
>NW_020842159.1:0-1392 GCF_003676395.1 Aethalodelphis obliquidens | reverse complement strand
TCTGTCTGTGGGCATTTAAGTTGCTTCCATTACCTGGCTATTGTAAATAGTGCTGCAATGAACATTGTGAATGTGTCTTTTTGATTTATGGTTTTCTCTGGGTATATTCCCAGTAGTGGGATTGCTGGATCATATAATAATTCTATTTTTAGTTTTTTAAGGAACCTCCATACTGCTCTCCATAGTGACTGTATCAATTTACATTCCCACCAATAGTGGAAGAGGGTTCCTTTTCTCCACAGCCCCTCCAGCGTTTGTTGTTTGTAGATTTTCTCATGATGCCTATTCTAACAAGTGTGAGGTGATACCTCATTGTACTTTTGATTTGCATTTCTCTAATAATTAGTGATGTTGAGCAGCTTTTCATGTGCTTCTTGGCCATCTCTATGTCTTCTTGGAAGAAATGTGTATTTAGATCTTCTGCCCATTTTTGTATTGGGTTGTTTGTTTTTTTAATAATGAGCTGCATGAGCTGTTTTGCAAATATTTTCTCCCATTCTGAGGGTTGTCTTTTCGTCTTGTTTGTAGTTTCCTTTGCTTTGCAAAAGCTTTTACGTTTCATTACGTCCCATTTGTTTATTTTTCTTTTTTATTGCATTACACTAGGAGGTGGATCAAAAAAGATCTTGCTGTGATATATGTCAGAGTATTCTTCCTAAATTTTCCTCTAAGAGTTTTATACTGTCCGGTCTTACATTTAGGTCTCTAATCCATTTAGAATTTATTTTTGTGTATGGTGTTAGGGAGTGTTCTAATTTCATTCTTTTACATGTAGCTGTCCATTTTTCCCAGGACCACTGATTGAAGAGACTGTCTTTTCTCAACTGTATAGTCTTGCTTCCTTTGTCATAGATTAGTTGACCATAGGTGTGTAGGTTTATCTCTCGGCTTTTTTTTTTTCCTTCTACACCTTTATTGGAGTATAATTGATTTACAATGGAGTGTTAGTTTCTGCTGTATAACAAAGGGAATGAGCTATACATATACATATATCACCATATCCCCTCCCTCTTTCATCTCCCTCCCACCCTCTGTATCCCACCCCTTTATGTGGTCACAAAGCACCGAGCTGATCTCCCTGTGCTATGTGGCTGCTTTCCCATAGCTCTTGATGTTACATTTGGTAATGTATATATGTCCATGCTACTCTCCCACTTCATCCCAGCTTACCATTCCCCCTCCTCGTGTCCTCAAGTCCTTTCTCTACGTCTGTGTTCTTAATCCTGTCCTGTTCCTAGGTTCTTCATAAACTTTTTTTTTCCTTTGGATTCCATATATCTGTGTTAGCATATGGTATTTTTTTCTCTTTCTGACTTACTTCACTGTGTAGGACTGACTCTAAGTTCATCCACCTCACTACAAATAACTCAGTTTTGTTTCTTTTTATGGCTG
>NW_020842158.1:0-1394 GCF_003676395.1 Aethalodelphis obliquidens | reverse complement strand
AATTGGTTCAGCCACTATGGAGAACAGTATGGAGGTTCCTTAAAAAACTACAAATAGAACTACCATATGACCCAGCAATCCCACTACTGGGATATACCCTGAGAAAACCAAAATTCAAAAAGAGTCATGTACCAAAATGTTCACTGCAGCTCTATTTACAATAGCCGAGATGGAAACAACCTAAGTGCCCATCATGGGATGAATGGATAAAGAAGATGTGGCACATATATACAATGGAATATTACTCAGCCATAAAAAGAAACGAAATTGAGCTATTTGTAATGAGGTGGATAGACCTAGAGTCTGTCATACAGAGTAAGTCAGAAAGAGAAAGACAAATACCATACGCTAACACATATATATGGAATTTAAGAAAAAAATGTCATGAAGAACTAGGGATAAGACAGGAATACAGACACAGACCTACTGGAGAACGGACTTGAGGATATGGGGAGGGGGAAGGGTGAGCTGTGACAGGGCGAGAGAGAGGCATGGACATATATACACTAATAAACATAAGATAGATAGCTAGTGGGAAGCAGTCGCATGGCACAGGGATATTGGCTCAGTGCTTTGTGACCTCCTGGAAGGGTGGGATAGGGAGGGTGGGAGGGAGGGAGACGCAAGAGGGAAGAGATATGGGAACATATGTGTATGTATAACTGATTCACTTTGTTATAAAGCAGAAACTAACACACCATTGTAAAGCAATTATACCCCAATAAAGATGTTAAAAAAAAAAGAAACAGGAAACATCTCGAATAAAGAACCTAACCTTGCACCTAAAGCAATTAGAGAAAGAAGAAGAAAACCCCAAACTTAGCAGAAGGAAAGAAATCATAAAGATCAGATCAGAAATATGTGAAAAAAAATGAAGGAAACAATAGCAAAGATCAATAAAACTAAAAGCCGGGTCTTTGAGAAGATAAAATTGATAAACCACTAGGCAGACTCATCAAGAAAAAAAGGGAGAAGACTCAAATCAATAGAATTAGAAATGAAAAAGGAGAAGTGACAACTGACACTGCAGAAATATAAAATATCAAGAGAGATTACTACAAGCAACTCTATGCCAATAAAATGGACAATCTGGAAGAAATGGACAAATTCTTAGAAATGTGCAACCTGCCAAGACTGAATCAGGAAGAAATAGAAAATATGAACAGACCAATCACAAGCACTGAAATTGAGACTGTGATTAAAAATCTTCAAACAAACAAAAGCCCAGGACCAGATGGCTTCACAGGCGAATTCTATCAAACATTTAGAGAAGAGCTAATACCTATCCTTCTCAAACTCTTCCAGAATGTAGCAGAGGAAGGAACACTCCCAAACTCATTCTAAGAAGCCACCATCACCCTGATACCAAAACCAGACAAGGATGTCACAAAGAA
>NW_020842157.1:228-1395 GCF_003676395.1 Aethalodelphis obliquidens | reverse complement strand
AATGTTCAATTTCAGCCTGAAGTTTGTGAAACGTGTAAATATCCTGACAATGCACATGAGATTTTTAAACAGTATTAATTGTTGTTTTGTTTTTGTAGATGTGGAAGGAAGAGACACAGCATCCTGCTTTCAGGCAACCTGCACAAGCATTCTGAAGTCTGCAGCAGGCAGTGTTATAGACTCTAAGGCCAGAGTGCTCCAATACTGCACGTGCAATTATCCTCGTTATTCACAGATTCAATATCTGCAAATTCACCTACTTCTGGCTTTAATGAGCACCACAAAATAAATACTGTCATTTTGTGGTCATTCACGGACATTAAGAATGTGGCCAGTTGTTTGAATCAGGCAACACACATGCATGCACACACACACACACACACACATACACCCACACACATTTTCCCAGCTGAAGTCAGTCAAGGTGATGCTCTCCTTTATTGTTTCAACTCCCGTCATGTAATTGAGCACTTTCTGGGGTCAAATTACTGCCATGCTTTTCACATTTCTGTGATTCTTGGCAATTGTTTAAAGTAGTCCCAGGCATAGGGCTGAGGAACAGTCTAGTGTCCCTACGCACACATGGCTGTGAGTGGACTTAGGGAAAATATACATGAGACATTAGCTTCATTCAGGCATGCGTTATATGCCATGGGTGGTAAAATGATACTCATGTCTCCAATATGCAGCTCTCTCAAATCCTGAAGACAAAACTCGCTGCTGCATATGGGATGCAGCCTTGGAAACTTGCCTTAATTCCAAATAGAGCCTGGCAAGTGGGGACTTATGGCCAAGAAGGCGGTGGAGTGGAGTGGACTGGAAATTATTAAGAGAAGAAATACAAGCTAAGGGGATTCTGGTTACATAGACTCAGAAGGATTCTTGCTAAAGGGAGACCAGGGTGGTCAGATACCGTGTGGGTGATAGGAGGTTTGATGGCTTTGATCAAATACTGCGGGTGATCAGAGTTCAAGGGTAGGGGATTCTCATTATTCTCACTTAGCAGGGCTCTTGACAAAACCTGGCCATGCACATATAAACACAGAAGCCCACAGGTCAAGACTAGTTGAGAAGAGAATTGCAAGGAGCCTGTTGGCTAAGGGGTGGTCAGGGGTCTTTGTCACACTTAAGAAGAGGAATAATGAACAGACAAGTAAACCAGGGATG
>NW_020842157.1:0-128 GCF_003676395.1 Aethalodelphis obliquidens | reverse complement strand
CTGAGAGGAATCCATTGCTGTTGTTTAATCCACCCAGTCTGTTATTCTGTAATGGCCACACTAGCCAACGAGTACACCTATAATATAGACGCAGATAGACATATATGGAAATGTAAGTATCGTATTGG
>NW_020842156.1:457-1395 GCF_003676395.1 Aethalodelphis obliquidens | reverse complement strand
AAGAGATTATAGTTGAAAACTTCCCTAATATGGGAAAGGAAATAGTTCATCAAGTCCAGGAAGCACAGAGAGTCCCATCCAGGATAAATCCAAGGAGAAATACGCCAAGACACATATTAATCAAACTGTCAAAAATTAAATACAAAGAAAGCATATTAAAAGCAGCAAGGGAAAAACAACAAATAACACATAAGGGAATCCCCATAAGGTTAACAGCTGATCTCTCAGCAGAAACCCTACAAGCCAGAAGGGAGTGGCAGGACATACTGAAAGTGATGAAGGAGAAAAACATGCAGCCAAGACTACTCTACCCAGCAAGGATCTCATTCAGATTTGATGGAGAAATTAAAGCCTTTACAGACAAGCAAAAGCTGAGAGAGTTCAGCACCACCAAACCAGCTTTACAACAAATGCTAAAGGATCTCTAGGCAAGAAACACAAGAGAAGGAAAAGACCTATAATAACGAACCCAAAACAATTTAGAAAATGGGAATAGGAACATACATATCTATAATTACCTTAAATGTAAATGGACTAAATGCTCCCACCAAAAGACACAGATTAGCTGAATGGATACAAAAACAAGACCCTTATATATGCTGTCTACAAGAGACCCACTTCAGACCTAGAGACACATACAGACTGAAAGTAAGGGGATGGAAAAAGATATTCCATGCAAATGGAAGCCAAAAGAAAGCTGGAGTAGCAATTCTCATATCAGACAAAATAGACTTTAAAATAAGGACTATTAAAAGAGACAAAGAAGGACACTACATAATGATCAAGGGATCGATCCAAGAAGAAGATATAACAATTGTAAATATTTATGCACCCAACATAGGAGCACCTCAATACATAAGGCAAATACTAACAGCCATAAAAGGGGAAATCGACAGTAACACATTCATAGTAGGGGACTTAAACACCCCACTTTCACC
>NW_020842156.1:0-447 GCF_003676395.1 Aethalodelphis obliquidens | reverse complement strand
TCTCCAGGATAGATCATATCTTAGGTCACAAATCAAGCCTTGGTAAATTTAAGAAAATTGAAATTGTATCAAGTATCTTTTCTGACCACAACGCCATGAGACTAGATATCAATTACAGGAAAAGATCTGTAAAAAATACAAACACATGGAGGCTAAACAATACACTACTTAATAATGAAGAGATCACTGAAGAAATCAAAGAGGAAATCAAAAAATACCTAGAAACAAATGACAATGGAGACACAACGACCCAAAACCTATGGGATGCAGCAAAAGCAGTTCTAAGGGGGAAGTTTATAGCAATACAAGCCCACCTTAAGAAGCAGGAAACATCTCGAATAAACAACCTAACCTTGCACCTCAAGCAATTAGAGAAAGAAGAACAAAAAAAACCCAAAGCTAGCAGAAGGAAAGAAATCATAAAAATCAGATCAGAAATAAATGAAA
>NW_020842155.1:0-1395 GCF_003676395.1 Aethalodelphis obliquidens | reverse complement strand
TATAAAAGTGGGAACATAATATATGTTCAAAACAAAATATATATATATATATTTATTGTTATGGCTTATTTTACTCAGCACAAATATTTGTGAATACACTCATGTTTTCATGTGCATCAAGAATCCTGGTTTTAATAACAGGTTGTATTTCAAGAATGATCATAGCACGATTGGCTTATTTATTAAGCTGATGTGTGATATTGGAACCCTTTCCAGTTTCTGGGTGTTACAATAAAGCTGATACTCGTCTTGGAGATGCAGAGAGATGAGAAGCTGAGAAAATGCTTCTTATTTAGTGTTCTTAAAATAGCCTCAAAATGGGGCAAGTTGCACATTATCAAACTCTCACCAATATATCAGATAATTATAGAACGAAGACAGCAACAAATTTAAATCTTGGAGAGAGACAAGTGCTCACAGAATAACAAAGAATAAGAATGTTAATCCTGCCATAGGCTGCTGAATGGATTAAAAACTACTACAAGATTGAACTAGAAATGTTTGCCTTGAGGTCGAGTGTGGTTAGGGTGTAATAGTGTCCCAACGTCTCCTAAATACCTCGCCAGTGTCAGCGTGGTCCTGCTAAAGTGTGAGTCAGATGGTGTTACCTCTCTACCCACACAGGTGTGTCTTCCTACCTGGGACAGCCCAGGATTCCTGCCTGAGCTCTTAGGTCCTCCTGCAACCTTGGGAGGAGGGCCTTGGCCCTGGACTTGGATCTGCACTGTTTCATAGCATCTCCGCTCACAGTGTGACCTTTGTCCCCTCATCCAGTCCCACTGTGCCATATAGTTACCACATATGCAATAGGATCGCAGGCGGAAATGCATAAGAATGTTCCAGGTGCTGACTGACGCACAAAACCCTGCCACAACCCCTGACAGTTTCTACTGACAGCAGCTCTTTATTTTGTTCACTGTCTCTGCTTAGGGCGGGCCTGGAGGAGAAGCCCGCCCTGCCCGATGCAGGGTCGCTGTGAGAGGCTCAAGTTCAGCTACAGGACCTGCTCCTCTGATGCACACTCACGTGTAAGGGAGGGTGACCCTGACAGTAGGCTGGGGGCTCAGCCAGGTCTGAGGGCTGGGCCTTGGGTCCACCTCGTGTGAACATTGTCTGGGCTCTGACATCCTTGCAGCACGATGCCCGGAACAGCTGAGTGGTCTCTGCATTAGAGCCCTTCCTCAGTGCAGTCACGTATACACCTAGACAGAGCTTAACGTAAGACCCCAGACATCATGGTCGTAATATTTACATAACTGACTTGAAACTTATATCTCCATCACAGACTGCCCATGAATTATTGTGGTCTCTTCTTTTACAACTGAGAAAAAATGGAAGCCACAAATATGTTCTTCCATAAATTAGTACATAAACAATGAGTGATGCATCCATGCT
>NW_020842154.1:0-1395 GCF_003676395.1 Aethalodelphis obliquidens | reverse complement strand
CTCAAGATTGCTTTGCCTATTCAGGGTCTTTTGTGTTTCCATGCAAAGTTTAAAATTTTTTGTTGTAGTTCTGTAAAAAAAAAAAAGCCATTGTTAGTTTGGTAGGGATTGCATTGAATCTGTAGATTGCTTTGGTAGTATTGTCATTTTCACAATGTTGATTCTTCCAATTGAAGAACATGGTATATCTCTCTGTTTCTCCATCTGAAGAAGGCTGTTTAATTTCTTCCATCAGTGTCTTATAGTTTTCTGCATACAGGTCTTTTGTCTCTTTAGGTAGGTTTATTCCTAGATATTTTATTCTTTTTGTTGCAATAGTAAATGGGAGTGTTTCCATAATTTCTCTTTCAGATTTTTCATCATTAGTGTATAGGAATGCAAGAGATTTCTGTGCATTAATTTTGTATCCTGTTACTTTACCAGATTCATTTATAAGCTCTAGTAGTTTTCTGGTATCATCCTTAGGACTCTCTATGTATAGTAGCATGTCATCTGCAAACCGTGACAGCTTTACTTCTTCTTTTCCGATTTGGATTCCTTTTATTTCTTTTTCTTTTCTGATTGCTGTGGCTAAAACTTCCAAAACTATTTTGAATAATAGTGGCGAGAGTGGACAACCTTTGTCTTGTTCCTGATTTTAGAGGAAGTGGTTTCAGTTTTTCACCATTGAGGATGATGTTGGCTGTGGGTTTGTCATATATGGCCTTTGTTACGTTGAGGTAAGTTCCCTCTGTGCCTACTTTGTGGAGAGCTTTTATCATAAATAGGTGTTGAATTTTGTTGAAAGCTTTTTCTGCACCTATTGAGATAATCATATCGTTTTTATCCTTCAGTTTGTTAACATGGTGTATCACATTGATTGATTTGCATATACTGAAAAATCCTTGCATTCCTGGGATAAACCTCACTTGATCATGGTTTATGATCCTTTTAATGTGTTGTTGGATTCTGTTTGCTAGTATTTTGTTGAGGATTTGTGCATCTATATTCATCAGTGATATTGGTCTATAGTTTTCTTTCTTTGTGACACCTTTGGTTTTGGTATCAGGGTGATGGTGGCCTCATAGAATGAGTTTGGGAGTGTTCCTCCCTCTGCTATATTTTGCAAGAGTTTGAGAAAGATGGTGTTAGCTCTTCTCTAAATGTTTGATAGAAATCGCCTGTGAAGCCAACTGGTCCTGGGCTTCTGTTTGTGGGAAGATTTTTAATCACAGTTTCAATTTCAGTGCTTGTGATTGGGCTATTTATATTTTCTATTTCTTCCTGGTTCAGTCTCAGAAAGTTGTGCTTTTCTAAGAATTTGTCCATTTCTTCCAGGTTGTCCGTTTTATTGGCATGTAGTTGCTTATAGTAATCCCTCATGATCCTTTGTATTTCTGCAGTGTCAATTGTTAC
>NW_020842153.1:0-1395 GCF_003676395.1 Aethalodelphis obliquidens | reverse complement strand
TACTTCAGCTTCCTGCTGCGTGGCAGTTAGCTGACCGCGCCCTACATCTCCCCCTTTTTTATTTACTAGAATCACCAAGCAGAATGTAGCCCGTACAAGTGTTCACCTCATGATGTGCTCACTGTTCGAGGGCAGCCTTCCGTTGGCATGTCTGAGACACCTTCCTGCGTGCAATGCCAACAAGGGCTGCAGGGTGCAAAGGCTGACTCAGAATAAGTTTTGATTCCCTATAGAGGTGCAATGGCAACAGGGCCTCTCCGTGCAAGGGCAATCCATTCGAATTGTTTAGGACGGAGATCCAGGCTGCGGGAGAATCACCTTCACTAACAGCCAAAAGTGCTTGAGTGAGTAGGACCTTATCTCGATGTGCCCTGACGCGCATGCGACAGACCAACCAGAGACATATTATAATCCCAAATATACAGCAGAGCCCAAAGATCCCCACCCCTACCCACTCTTTAAAGAAGGAAAAGGCAGAAGAGAGCCAAGAGGTAAAATCTCCAAAGGTAACGGGTTCCAGCTTGGTAGCATTCAGTTGCATAATCTGAATCTTTTGCTTAAATATCATCCGTTCAGCTTCTTAAGACCAGTTTCCCTTTAGGAATTCTCCAATCTCTGCACTCAATCCTTTGTGGAATTCCAACTAATACAAAGACTTCGATTCAAAATAAAATCACTGGCATTATACGGTGCCCAGTCATAATTCAATGGCTGGGTACAGGCCGTATTCATTTCACAACTAGTGGAATAAAATATTGGAAGAACTCTGCTCTGAGAGTGAACCGGCATGGGAACTGGCCAGGTCCGGCTAATTCCCCAGAACGTCATATTCTCTGCCCTAAGCAAGGGAAGAATCATCAGGAACATCCAGCTCAGCATCTTCTCTGAAGTTTTCTTCAACAATTCTCGTCAGTCTTGATGGCACCCAGATCGGATCTTGATCCGACGGTTCACTCCGTGTGTCGAGTTCTGAATCGGTCCTCCATGCAGGGCGCGAAGTTCCCGGGTTTCGGCACCAAATGCGGCGAGCCGCCTCCGACCAGCAGAATGACGAGTCGCCACACGCAAGATTCTTCTCGTATCACACTTTATTGGAGCACAGCTTGGTTAAAGAAAAGATGGAAGGAAGACCCCGCAATCCTATAGCAGTCTGCTTATATAGGGATTAAGAACATGTGTCGCTCTGTGATTGGCTTTCGCCGATGGTGCGACTTGTGAGCCAGCATCGGATAGGTCGCTACTTTAAAACCTCATTAGTATACTTAGCGCAAGCGCAGTGGCCACAGGAAGGATGATTCAGCTTACTTCAGCTTCCTGCTGCGTGGCAGTTAGCTGACCGCGCCCTACATATATGTATCTGTGCTTTGTGCATCCAAAGGATAAGCTTTTCTACCT
>NW_020842152.1:633-1396 GCF_003676395.1 Aethalodelphis obliquidens | reverse complement strand
CTGATACGGCTTTCCTCTGTGTAACTGGTGGGTTCTGTTTTTTTTTTCGTTTTTGGTTCAAGGTAGATTTTATTCCTCTTTTTTGTATTTACAGATATAAGCATGGAAATAATTTATTCATATAAATACATGTATGTGCAGGGAATAATTGTTTTTTCTGTTTTATTTTTTAAATTTTATTTCTTTTTAATTTTGAATTTTATTTTATATTTTTATACAGCAGGTTCTTATTGGTTATCTATTTTATACATATAAATGTATACATGCCAATCCCAGTCTCTCAACTCCTCCCACCACCACCCCCCCAACAGCTTTCCCCCCTTGTTGTCCATACGTTTGTTGTCTACATCTGTTGCTCTATTTATGCCTTGCAAAATGGTTAATCTGTACAGTTTTTCTAGGTTCCACATATATGCATGAATATACAAGATTTGTTTTTCTCTTTCTGACTTACTTCACTCTGTATGACAGTCTCTAGATCCATCGACGTCTCTACAAATGACCCAATTTCATTCCTTTTCATGGCTTAGTAATATTCCATTTTATATATGTACCACAGCTTTATGCATTCGTCTGTCTGTGGGCATTTAGGTTGCTTCCATTACCTCGATATTGTAAATAGTGATGCAATGAACATTGCGGTGAATGACTCTTTTTGATTTATGGTTTTGTCTGGGTATATGTCCAGTACTGGGATTGCTGTATCATATGGTAATTCTATTGTTAGTTTCTTAAGAAATTCCATATTGTTCTCCATAATGAC
>NW_020842152.1:0-533 GCF_003676395.1 Aethalodelphis obliquidens | reverse complement strand
TTGTAGATTTTCTATGATGCCTATTCTACCAGGTGTGAGGTGATACCTCATTGTTGAATCCATTTCGTTGAGCAAGGGGTAGGTCTTGTCTATTACATATTTGGCTTATGGAACGGTATCTGTGCTAATTTCAAACTCTGCTTTTATGCAGCACCCCAACTCACCTTCCCCCTTAAGCAGGCATAAGTTGGTTTTCTAAACTTGAGACCCTGTTCTGTTTTGTAATTCAGTTCATGTGTAGCCAAGTTCACATTCCGTGTATTAGTGATACCTTATGATGTTTCTTTTTCTGTGTGACTTATTTCACTTAGAATCATCGTGCCTCAATCCACTCATTATGCTGGTACGAGCCTGGTGACATAGATTTCATTGCTGAGTGGTATTCTGTTGTACATAAGTACCGCAACTTCTTTATCCATTATTTGCTCTCTGGGATATTTAACTTGTGCCGCAGAAGAGATTCCTGTAAAAAGAGCCGTCCCAAATTTTGGGGTGGCTGTGTCTTTTTGATTTTAATTTCCCTAAGCTATAGG
>NW_020842151.1:0-1396 GCF_003676395.1 Aethalodelphis obliquidens | reverse complement strand
AAAAAAAAAAATTAGTCTATTGATCTAAGATCTAAACAATTGCTGTGGTTTCTATCGAGCTCAATGGCCTGCTGCCACTGGCCCATCTTTAGAAACATACCAAGAAAGAACAGCACGGGACAAGTGTGTCTGGATCAGATTGAATGAGAACAGGAGCTGTAGATGAGTGGGTCAATGATCAATAGCGTGCCTAGAATATGTACGGCTTTGTAAGCTCTGTTTGGACTTGAGCTTTTACTCTACGTGATGGAAAGCCATTGGATGGGTTAGAGTAGAGGGTTTTCAAGATATTACTCATACGGGCTTCCCTGGTGGCGCAGTGGTTAAGAGTCTGCCTGCCGATGCAGGGGACATGGGTTCATGCCCCAGTCCGTGAAGATCCCACATGCCACAGAGCGGCTGGGCCCGTGAGCCATGGCCGCTGAGCCTGCGCGTCCGGAGCCTGTGCTCCGCAACGGGAGAGGCCACGACAGTGAGAGGCCCGCGTACCGCAATAAAAAAAAAAAAAGATATTACTCATGTTTTCAACACACTGATTGCAGTATTGAAAATAGACTTCGGGAGGGGAATGTGATAGTTATGAAAGAGAAAACTAAACTAGATGGTGATTGTTCTCACTACATCCTATTCACGCCACTGGTGAAGGATGAATCCCATACCCTAAATAGTACAAAATGGCTGAAGATATGACATTCAACTCTGAACAGACGAGATTGACAGCAGTTTATTAGTCAAACATACTCATAACCTGGGAGAGGAGGATTCCACACACTATGCAGGGCAGCACAAGATTTACACTTGGGATAAGAGTGAATCAGCAGGGGCTGTTGAAGGCAGGCTTTGTAGTAACCAGAGACAAGTGGACCACCCCCATCCCAGTTCACATCTTGAGGATGTGACTGGTTTGTCTGAATAATTTTGCAGACTGACAGAGGAGTAAAATATATTAGGTTCAGATCCAGATGTGGTACTGCTGGTCTGGTTAACAGGGGAACTACCTGGGTGTGAAGTCTTTCCCACTGAGCATGGAGCATATTAGCAAAAGCAGAGGAACTCACAGATAAGCCTCTGGGGCTCTGTGATACTCAAAGATGTCAAGGAATACAGTGATAGCTTGGGATAGAAGTAGAATTGGTGAAATTAGTAAGAAAAGAATTGATGCAGAATATATTTTGAAGGTAGAGCCAACAAGAATTGTGGAAGAATGGATGTGGAATTTGAAAGAGAGGAGTCAAATATGACACTAAAGTGTCTGACTCTAGCAAATGAAAAGATAGTGTCGATTACTGAGAAGGAAAACTATAGGAGTAGTAGTTTATGCTTTATCCATACAATTAAAAACTATGTATATGTACAAAACATAAACTTTTAATGTACTTATATGGAAATATCTCAA
>NW_020842150.1:0-1396 GCF_003676395.1 Aethalodelphis obliquidens | reverse complement strand
ATGATGAAAAATCTGAAAGTGAAATCAAGAAAACACTCCCATTTACCATTGCAACAAAAAGAATAAAATATCTAGGAATAAACCTACCTAAGGACACAAAAGATCTGTATGCAGAGAATTATAAGACACTGATGAAAGAAATTAAAGATGATACAAATAGATGGAGAGATATACCATGTTCTTGGACTGGAAGAAACAACATTGTGAAAAATGACTATACTACCCCAAGCAATCTACAGATTCAATGCAATCCCTATCAAACTACCACTGGCATTTTTCACAGAACTAGAACAAAAAATTTCACAATTTGTATGGAAACACAAAAGACCCCGAATAGCCAAAGCAATCTTGAGAATGAAAAATGGAGCTGGAGGAATCAGGCTCCCTGAGTTCAGACTATACAACAAAGCTACAGTAATCAAGACAGTATGGTACTGGTCAAAAACAAAAATACAGATCAATGGAACAGGATAGAAAGCCCAGAGATAAACTCACATACATATGGTCACCTTATCTTTGATAAAGGAGAGAAGAATATATATGGAGAAAAGACAGCCTGTTCAATAAGTGGTGCTGGGAAAACACGACAGCTACACATAAAAGAATGAAATTAGAACAGTCCCTAACACTATACACAAAAATAAACTCAAAATGGATTAAAGACCTAAATCTAAGGCCAGACACTATCAAACTCTTAGAGGAAAGCACAGGCAGAACACTCTATGACATAGATCACAGCAAGATCCTTTTTGACCCACAGCCTAGAGAAATGGAAATAAAAACAAAAATAAACAAATGGGACCTAATGAAACTTAAAAGCCTTTGCACAGGAAAGGAAACCATAAACAAGACCAAAAGACAACCCTCAGAATGGGAGAAAATATTTGCAAATGAAGCAATGACGAAGGATTAACCTCCAAAATTTAGAAGCTGCTCAATATCAAAAAACCAAACAACCCAATCCAAAAATAGGCAGAAGACCTAAATAGACATTTCTCCAAAGAAGATATACAGATTGCTAACAAACACATGAAAGCATGCTGAGCATCATTAATCATTAGAGAAATGCAAATCAAAACTATAACGAGATATCATCTCACATCAGTCAGAATGGCCATCATCAAAAAATCTACAAACAATGAATGCTGGAGATGGTGTGGAGAAAAGGGAACCCTCTTGCACTGGTGGTCAGAATGTAATTTGATACAGCCACTATGTAGAACAGTATGGATATTCCTTAGAAAACTAAAAATAGAGCTACCATACGACCCAGCAATCCCACTACTAGGCATATACCCTGAGAAAACCATAATTCAAAGAGTCATGTACCAACATGTCCACTGCAGCTCTATTTGCAATAGCCAGGACATGCAAGCAACCTAAGTCTCCATCAACT
>NW_020842149.1:0-1396 GCF_003676395.1 Aethalodelphis obliquidens | reverse complement strand
AGGAACCTGAAATCCGTTCTCTTCAGGCTGTAGAGAAGCTTCAGGAGGACTTTTATTCAGCTCCCCGCGAAGTGCAGGCCAGGCACGTTCTGTGCTAGTAGGAATCCCCCCGGATCGGCTGCCCTCCGGTCTCCTCCCGGTTGCCTTGGCGGGCAGTGGGGTCTTGGGTCAGCCTGAGCGCTGGAACCGCCTACCTCGGGAAAGGCCCTTCAGGGAAGTGCAGCTGCCCCTTGGCTGTTGCCTGCATCTCTGTGCCCTGCAGGGAGCGTAAAGGGTTCTGACAGGACACAAAGGTGAGGAATCCTTCCCTGTAGTGAGTGGGAGGATGAGAGTAGCAGATGGGAAATGCGTCAAAGGCAGGGGGAGTATTCTCAAGTGCTTGTCACAATTGTCTGCATGGGTGGCTGCCCTGTGATAATAGTGCTTAAGGTTGTCTTTTCCTGACCTTGACCCAGTCTCAGGTCCAGTGTGATTAAGTGCTCTAAACCGCCCGTTCTTCCGAGGCTTTGGAACTGGTACCATTTTCCTGCGAGAAAGGCGGCACATCCTGGGAATTAGTAAGTGTCTACTCCACAGAGAGTCCAGAGGAGTCACGTGCTGCTGTCTGTGTGGTGCAGTGGGTTAGCGCGTTCGGCTGTTAATGGGAAGGTTGGTGGTTCGAGCCCACCCAAGGACGTTGGGAGAGGTTTTAGAACCCATTCAGCGTTTTCCGTGTTGATTACCATTCCCGGTGTTCCATGCTGATTATTACCAGTACATTTGCTCCCACAAAATTTACCGAATGCAGTTCGGGGTCCTGTCCACCTCACGACTGCTGCCAGTCTTGGGCCACACTCCCCTTCCCAGCTCTATTGTCTGTCGTCTCTATTGGACTCTATACTTGCCTAACTTACGGCCTCCTGGAAGAGATCCAGGAATCCGCGGACTGGTGAGATAGTCTTTATTCGGCCAAGTCTATATTCTTGGACAAGAAAGTCATATTTTATGTGTCTTAAACTTTTCATGTGTGAACGTCAGTAATTGTTCTATGAATGATGTTAGCAGTGAACTCATCATCATAGTTCTCCTCTGCATTATTTTTGATAAAGGGCTTTCTTCCATGGTTGTGTATTACTTGCTTTCATGGTTTCACGATGACGAATATGCTGCAACCGTCATTATCGTACACACACCTCTGACCACTTGTGCAGGTGTCTCCATAGCGTAGAGACCTGGAAGTGCAAGTGCTACCTTTAGTGTTTCTATGCTTCTAATGTTGGTAACTCCTTTAAATTTTCCTTCCACAGAAGTGGGACTAAATCATATTCCATTTTATTTTCCAGTCTTTCAATGTCCCTTTCTTCATTTACTTGCCAACACAGCAATCTTTGTATACATCTCTCTATGATAGTCTAAC
>NW_020842148.1:0-1396 GCF_003676395.1 Aethalodelphis obliquidens | reverse complement strand
AGGGTAGTCCCTGTGATGGTGTTTTTGGATGAAATTCATAATTAAATTTGTGGTGGACTTTGAGTAAAGCAGATTATCCTCCATAATATGCATGGGCCTCATCCAATCAGGTGAAGCTCTTAATAAAGACTGACCTCCCTGTCGCAAAAAGGAATTCTGCCAGAAAACTTACAGAAATTGAACTGCAGCTCTTCCAAGAGTCTCTAGACAGCCTAACCTGCAGATTTTGAATTTACCAAGCCTCTATTATTGTGTGAACCAATTGTTTAAAATCTCTCTCTCTTTCTCTATCTTTATATAGATATGGATATAGATCTAGGTATCAATATCGATATCTAGATCTATATCTATCTGTATATATGGGCACATTGTATACACATGTTGTTGGTTCTGTTTTTCTGGAGAACCTTGACTAATAAGTGGCCCATATAAATAAAAGGACGAACCCAAGTTCACCCAGGTAGAAAGTAGTACAATGAGAACTGGAGCTTAAGGCCTCATGACTCATTCAGCTGTGAACACTGACCCAGAACTGGGGTCCGCACACTCTGGCCCACTGATCAGATCTCGCTTGACTCCTGGTTTTGTACATAACGTTTGGCTTGAACACAGCCGCATCCATTCATTAACGTATTGTGCATGGCTGTTTCTGTGCTACAGCAGCAGATGGGCAGTTGCAATGGAGATGTATGGTACAGAAAATCCAAAATATTTACTATCTGACCCTTTACAAAAAAGATCTGCTGACCCCTGCTCTTGGATGCCATCTGATTTCTGATAGCACCGAGGAGAATAATTCATGCACATTGGGATAGATTGTTAATCTCATGTCCTCCTTAGGTCAAAGATCTCTTAAATGCTCACCCTTGCAATAGCCAGCTTGGGGAGCATTGTCTGAGGATGCAGAAATTTTTCTTGCCAGGTCTTTCCAATCCACACTGCTCCCTGACTATGGTTCTTAAAACCTATTTTTTAAAAAAATTTTTATTGGAGTATAGTTGATTTACAGTGTTGTGTTAGTTTCAGGTGTACAGCAAAGTGAATCAGTTTTACATGTACATATATCCACTTTTTTTTTTTTTTCTTTTTTCAGTACACGGGCCTCTCACTGTTGTGGCCTTTCCCGTTGTGGAGCACAGGCTCCAGACGCGCAGGCTCAGCAGCCATGGCTCACGGGCCCAGCCGCTCCGCGGCATGTGGGATCTTCGCGGACCGGGGCACGAACCCGTGTCCCCTGCATCAGCAGGCAGACTCTCAACCACTGTGCCACCAGGGAAGCCCCACTTTTATTTTATTTTTGGAGTCTTTTCCAAATAGCCCATTACAGAGTACGGAACGGAGTTCCCTGGGCTAATAAGAAGAGCAGGTTCTTATTAGTTATCTATTTTATGTATAG
>NW_020842147.1:0-1396 GCF_003676395.1 Aethalodelphis obliquidens | reverse complement strand
GTGAGGGCGTGGGTTAGTGTTAGCGTACGGTTTAGGATTAGGGAACGTGTGAGGGTCAGGCTTCGGGGAAGGGTTAGGGTTAGGTTTCGGGCTAGATATAGGGTTAGGGGATGGGGACGGTTTAGGGTCCAAGTAAGGGTACGACAACGATTTAGGGGGAGCGTGCGTGTGAGCCGCGGGTTAGTGTTTGCGTATGGGTTAGGATTAGGGTTGGCTGAGGGACAGGCTTCAGGGAAGTGTTAGGGTTAGGTTTGGGGTTAGCGTTAGGGTTAGGCGATGGGGATGGTTTATGGTCCAGGTGAGGGTACAAATACGCGTTAGGGGTAGCGTGAATTTGAGCGCGCGGGTTCGTGTTAGCGTACGGGACAGCATTAGGAGACGGGTGAGGGTCAGGCTTCGGGGAAGGGTTAGGGTTAGGGTTCGGGCTACGGTTAGGTTTAGGGAACGGGGAAAGTCTTGGGTTCAGGTGAGGGTACAACAACGCTTAGGGGGAGCGTGCGTCTAAGGGCTCGGGTTAGTGTTAGCGTTCGGGTTAGGATTAGGGTACGGGTGCGGGTCAAGCTTCGGAGAAGTGTTAGGGTTAGGGTTCGTGCTAGGGTTAGTGTTAGGGGACGGGGACGGCTTAGGGTCCAGTTGAGGGTATGACAACGCTTTAGGGTGAGCGTGGGTGTGAGGGCGCGGGTTAGTGTTAAGGTACGGGTTAGGATTAGGGGACGGGTGAGGGTCTGGCTTCGAGGAAGAATTAGGGTTAGTTTTCGGGCTAGGGTTAGGGTTAGGGGACGGGGACGGATTAGGGTCAAGGTGAGGGTACGTCAATGCTTTTCGGTGAGCGTGCATGTGAGAGTGTGGGTTAGTGTTAGCGTACAGGGTAGGTTTAGGGCACGTGTGAGGGTCAGGCTTCGGGGAAGTGTTAGGGTTAGGGTTCGGGCTAGGGTTAGGGTTAGGGAACGGGGACGGTTTAGGGTCCAAGTTAGGGTACGACAACGTTTTAGGGGGAGCGTGCGTGTGAGGGCGCGGGTTAGTGTTAGCGTACGTGTTAGGATTAGGGGACGGGTGAAGGTCAGGCTTCGGGGAAGGGTTAGGGTTAGGGTTCGGGCTAGGGTTAGGGTTAGAGAATGGGGAAGGTCTTGGGTCCAGGTGAGGGTACGACAACGCTTTAGGGGGAGCGTCGTGTGAGGGCCCGTGTTAGTGTTAGCGTACGGGTTAGGATTAGGTGACGGGTGAGGGTCAGGCTTCGGGAAAGGGTTAGGTTTAGGGTTCGGGCTAGTGTTAGGGTTACGGGATGGGGACGGTTTAGGGTCCAGGTGAGTGTACGACAACACTTTAGGGGGAGGGTGCTTGTTTGGGCGCTGGTTAGTGTTAGCGTACGGGTTAGGATTAGGGGACGGGTGAGGGG
>NW_020842146.1:0-1397 GCF_003676395.1 Aethalodelphis obliquidens | reverse complement strand
ACTCTGTATGCGTATGTGCAAAGTTGAATCTGAAGCGTGATGTCTTTTGTAAAGCAAACTTTTCCATAGTCACTGCTTTGAGCTTTCCAGCAGTTACTTAGAGGGGAGAACTGGACTTAGAGTCAGCAGAAATGGCATTCCAACCTGCGCTTTGCTACTGTCTAGTCGTGGGACCTTCAGCCAAAAAATCACTGATTTTCTCTGAGCCAGAATTACGGTGCGAGAATTTTGTGAAGATACTGGGGATGTAAATGTGACAGGCGTGTAAGAGGTGCTCAGTTAATTTGATGTGCATCCATACACTCTCCTGGCCTCTAGGGCCAGCCCAATGCCTAGGACATCCGCCCGTATTCTTTCTCTGATGCTCAGTTCTACTGTTGTGTTCCTCTCCACAGCCCCAGGCTTACACGTTACTTTCTTTTAATTAATAGACTTTATTTTTGCAGAGTACTTCGCAACAAAATTAAGTGGAAAATACAGAGGATTCCAACATACTCGGTCCCATGCTCCTCCACCAGCATCCACACCAGAAAGGAACTTTTGTTATAATCGAAGAACCTGCACTGACACCTCATTATCACCCAGAGTCCTTAGTTTAATTTATTCACTCTTGGTGTTGTACAGTCTATGGATTTGACCAATGTATAATGACATGTATCTACACTTATAATACCATACAGAATAGATTCATTGCCTAAAAATCCTCTGTGCTCTGCCTAATCATCCCCCCCTCCCCCTCCCGACAACCACTGATCATTTTACTGCTTCCATAATTTTGTCTTTTCCACATGACTTCTTTCACGTAGTAATATGCCTTTAAGTTTCCTCCACATTTAGTGGTTTTATAGCTCATTTCCTTGTATTGGTGAATAATATTCCATTGTGTGATGTATGACCCTTTATTTATCCACTCACGTGCTGAAGGACATCTTGGTTGCTTCTAATTTTTTCTGCAATTATGAATACAACTACTATAAACATTTGTTTGCAGGTTTTGGTGTGGTTGTAAGTTTTCAGCTCATCTGAGTAAATAGCAAGAGTGCGACTGCTGGATTGTATGGTGAGACTATATTTAATTTTGTAAGAAACTGCAAATTTTTAATTTTTTTTAATTTTTTTTTTGGTATGCGGGCCTCTCACTGCTATGGCCTCTCCCGTTGCGGAGCACAGGCTCCGGCTGCGCAGGCTCAGCGGCTATGGCCCACGGGCCCAGCCGCTCTGCGGCATGTAGGATCTTCCCGGACCAGGATTTGAACCTGTGTCCCCTGCATTGGCAGGCGGACTCTCAACCAGTGCGCCACCAGGGAAGCCCTGCTAATTATTTTTACTGGTAGAAAATTGATGTGTGTTTTTTTTTTTTTGCTCATGATCTACCGCATGTTTGCACAAAAGGTCAC
>NW_020842145.1:0-1397 GCF_003676395.1 Aethalodelphis obliquidens | reverse complement strand
GAGTTTAGGGAGGTGATGAGAGGTGTGGGATGTGAGGAAGGTGAGGTGAGGTAGGTGAGGGAAGGTGAGGGAGGTGAGGAGATATGAGGGAGTTGAGGTGATGTGAGGGAAGTGAGGGAAATGAGGTGAGGGAAGTGAAGGGTGAGGGAGGTGAGGTGAAGGAGCTGAGGGAGGTGAGGTGAGGATAGAGTTTTGAGGTGAGGAGGTGAGGTGAGTTATGTGAGGGTGGTGAGGTGATTTATGTGAGTGAGGTGAGGTGAGTGAGGTGAGGTAGGTGATACGACAGAAGTGAGGTGAGGTGAGGGGGAACAGGTGAGGTGAAGGAGGTGACAGAATTGAGGTGAGGGATGTGAGGTGAGGTTTGGTAGGTGAGGAGAGGTGTGGGAGATAACGGAGGAGAGGTGAGTGAGGTGAAGTGAGGTGAGGGAGATGAGGTGACGTGAGGGATGTGAGGTGAGATGAGGGAGGTGAGGGTTGAGGTGAGGGTGGTGAAGGAGGTGAGGTGAGGGAGGTGATGTGAGGTGAGAGAGGTGATGTGAGGTGAGGGAGGAGAGTTGAGGCAGGTGAGGGAGGTAAGGTGAGGGTGGTGAGGTGAGCTGAGTGTGGTGAGGTGATCTGAGGGAGTTTAGGTGAGGTGAGGGAGGTGAGGGAGTTGAGGTGAGGGAGGTGAGGTGATGTGAAGGATATGAGGTGAGGTGAGGGTGGTGAGGGGGTTGAGGAGAGGGAGGTGAGGTGAGGGAGGTGATGTGAGGTGAGGGAGGGTTATGTGAGGTGTGGGAGGAGCGTTGAGGAAGGTGAGGGAGGTAAGGTGTGGGTGGTGAGGTGATTTAGGTGAGGGAGGTGAGGTGAGTGAGGTGAGGAAGTTGATGCAAGAGAAGTGAGGTGAGATGAGAGAGGACACGTGAGGTGAAGGAGGTGGTGGAATTGAGGTGAGGGATGTGAGGTGAGGTTAGGTAAGTGAGGAGAGGTAGGTTAGGGTGATGAGGTTAGGGACTTGAGGTGAGAGAGATGAGGTGAGTTGAGGTATGGGAGGAGAGGTGAGGTGAGGTGAGGTAGGTGACTTGTGAGGGAGGAGAGGTGTGGTTCATGAGGTAGGTGAAGTGAAGGAAGTGAGGGAGGTGAGGGGTTGGAGGTGAGGTGAATTGATGCGTGTGAGGTGAGGTGTGGGAGGTGAGGTGCAGGAGGTGAGGGAGGTGATGTGATGGAGGTAAGTTGAGGGATGTTAACTGAGTTTAGGGAGGTGATGTGAGGTGTGGGATGTGAGGAAGGTGAGTTGAAAGAGGTGAGGTGAGGGAGGTGATGGCTTGTGAGAGAGTTGAGGTGAGGTGAGGGAAGTAAGGGAAATGAGGTGAGGGAGGTGAGTGAGTTGAGGTGAGACAGGTAAAGGTAAGGTGAGG
>NW_020842144.1:0-1397 GCF_003676395.1 Aethalodelphis obliquidens | reverse complement strand
ACTGAGTACCTCCAGACCCCTGTGGACCTGCTGAGCAACATCGAGGCCCATAGGTCAGTCCCTCTGAGGCCCCCTGTGTATGCCGAGTGAGGGGCAACACAGTGCATGTTCCTTAAGGAGAGCTAAATTTCCAGAATTCTCGAACTGCCTCAGGACCACATTTCTGGCCAGTCCGACGTGCCATGGAAGTCTTCGTCATGACCGTCGTCTGAGCTGCCATAGGAAAACATTCTGCTTACAATTTTTCGAGGAACTCGTACCTGAAGTCACTCTGCTCGCAAGGAAATTCAGCATCCTACCATGCTATGTCGCTGACGGAGCATTCAGCGTTAGAACTTACCTCCAGGTAAGGCCCTGAATTGCCATGCAGAAGCGGAGGAATGCAGCAGTTTCCATGAGGCCATAGCCACTGCTCTGCATTATCATAACGGCCTACACTTTTCAGGACACCGAGGAGCTTCGCGTGGGCACCCTATTCCCGACAGGAACAGTGAGTACCCCCAGGCCCCCCTGGACCTGCTAAGCAACTGCCAGGCCTGTAACCCTTCGGAGCCACTCTGTGTATGCTGAGTGTATCGCAACACACTGCAATCCTTCATGGGACAGCTTGAAATCCCCAGCTCTCCCAGAGTTTCTCAAACACCCTTTTAGCACGTCCAACATGCCGGGGAAGTCTGACTCAATGCCCTAGTCTGAGCTGTACTGAGAAAAACCCTCAGCTTCGCATTCCATCTAGGACCTCCTGCCTGAAGTCACGCTGCCTCCAGGAGAAAGTGAGCTTGCGTTCGACTGCCACTAAATCCCAGCTCTTCGTGTAACACTGCAGGCTTATGAAGAGCCATGGTCCCGGAGGCCTAACTAGGGCATAGGTTGTTTGAGGCAGTTTGCTAGATGCAGAACACCCTGCTCCTAGGAGTGATCAGGGAAGGAACATCTCGGTTACCTGTGTCTCTTTTGACTTGTTAGAAACCACAGGGATGTATGCTACGTGTGCACTTGGAAATGGGGGCCTCATGGAACTAGCCTTGCTTTCCCATTTTGAAAGCTCCATGCATGCTGCCTTGAAGCGACCTGAAATTCACTGCTGTTGACAGGCCTCTAGCCAATGTACATCTGGCTCTGGGAAGAAAATGAGTTTCCTCTATCTAAACCAGGTGCTTCCCTGGTCGGGTTGGAGCTCATCCTGACATGCTCAATTGCTAAAGGGAAACTCAGTGTGAGTACTTGCCTCGAGGAAATGCTCTGAGTATCCGTAAAGAAAGGGAGGCATGCAGCTGTTTCCAAGAGGTCTCTGTCGCTGTTCTGCTGTATATTAAAGGAAGTACCCTTTTCTGGACTGCTAGGACCCTCGGGTGTGCATCATTTCCCTCCAGGATCACTGAGTACCTCCAGAACCC
>NW_020842143.1:0-1398 GCF_003676395.1 Aethalodelphis obliquidens | reverse complement strand
CCAGTGCTGTAAGCTGGGCCCTCTCTGGAGGAGAAACCTGGGTTCCCGAAGACATGTGATCAGAGCCGGGGCCCCGCCAGTTGGCGAAGGAATCCCAGGGCAGGTGCTGGGCGTGGAGGCCACGGGGGCATAGGCTACCAAGGTGACAGAGAACTGACCTTCTCTGGGGGCGCTGCACCTCGCTCACTCGCACACCTCACATCTCCCTGCTTGGCCCCGGAGGATGGCTGGTTAGCCAGAGACGGGTAAGATTCCTCAGGGAAGGAACAACCTAAGACAGGCACAGTCGCAGAGGGGCCATCAGGAGAGAACTTGGGGGCCAACAGAGGTGGGGCATAGACCCTCACCCCCCCCAACTTTGCAGGAGCCTGAACCCTCACCCCTTTTGAGAGAGGTCTCTTGTCCCCATGGCTGCTTCGCTTCCCACGCCCAGCTCAGATGGGAACCCAGGTAGCAGACCAGAGACCTGGCCAATGGCAACTGCTCTTCCACCGCAACAGGGCTTTGTTTCCCATTTCCTCCGTGAACCACAGCTTTTCTCTGTGTGGAAGCAAAGCTTTCCTCTGTGTGGCTCCCCTTGTCTTCCCCTGCCTTTGCCTAAGGTGATTTTTATAGGATTGTTATTAGTGTTGGGAAACATTCCCAGTTCCAATGGAGGGTTTAGGGAAAGACCCCGACTTAGGGTAAAACCAAAAAAAAAGATTGTAATTACCCCGGCTTCCCCAATGACTACACCTGAAATCCCCACTCCCAGGCCAGGGCATTGGGTACAGGGAAACACAACAGGAGCATTTGTATGGCAAGAGCTTACTTTACAAGGTAAATTGGATGAGTTATGGCCCCCCTGGGGAGTTAAAGATATGTTAAAAAACACTTGGATATGGTGGCGGGAAGGTTTTATGCTGAAGTGGGTTTATATGGAACTAGATAGAGTAGGCTTTTTGACAGCTTTACATAAGTTTCAGTGCTCTCCAAATAAGAATAGATATAAAGCACAAATTATATTTTATAAGTATTTTGCAAAGGAACTTGGTGGCAAATTTAAGGTACAATGCCCTCCCCCAAGACCCCCTAGGGTTATTGATTATTCTGTGTCTTGCTTTGATTATAGAGATAGATTGAAACAGCCTGTAAATATTTACTGGTGCTAAAGAATAATGTGCTTGAGTTTATGTTTTGAAGATCTGGCTGATTAAACAGAACAAACAGGTACAAAAACATCTAATTCTTCTAAGAACAATGATGAAACTGCAGACAGAGTTCCTGACTTAGGCGTGACCAAGATGTACCTGACCACAGGGGATGAAAGAAACTACAAGCGATAAGAAGATTACTTAACCTGTTTAACCTGCTGATGTAATCTGCTTATGTAAATTACTTTTGTTTTATGGCTCTTGT
>NW_020842142.1:0-1399 GCF_003676395.1 Aethalodelphis obliquidens | reverse complement strand
TCTCTCAAAAGTGAAAGGAGCACTGAGGGGCCTGGAGGGCCACAGCGGGGAAGCAGGAACTCAAGAGCTGACCCTCTAGATGAATTTGGTCTAGGTGGCCACTCAGGGTCTGTGGTGAGGGCCACACTCCACCAGGGGCTACAGTGCCTCGGTCAGGCTGCCAAAAGACTGAGTCCCTTCATGGAGTCCAAAATTGTTACTAAGCAAGGGCTCGCTACCCAACGTGCATAAGAGCCAACACTATGGGTCTGGCTTTTGAGAAAAGGAAGAGCTTCATTATGAGGTTGGCTGCCAAGGAGACAGATTTGAGGGCCTTGCCTTGGTTGACCCCCCAGATGAGGAGGAACCTTGAATACAGAGGGATGACGATAAGCAATAGGTGGATGAACACCCACAGTGTTCACGGGTCAGCTCTACACCAGTTAAAGGAAATTGTCATACTGGATAAAAAAGCCAAACCCAATATTTGCTTTCTACAAGAAACCCACTTTAGAATGTAAACTGGTGCAGCCAGTATGGAGAACAGTATGGAGGTTCCCTAAAAAACTAAAAATAGAGCTACCATATGATCCAGCAGTCCCACTCCAGGGCATAAAACTGAAAAGACGACAACTCTAATTCAAAAAGATACATGTACCCCAATGTTCATAGCAGCACTGTTCACAACAGCCAAGTCATGGAAGCTCTCTAAGTGTCCATCGACAGAGGAATGGATAAAGATGTAGCATATATATATATATATGATGAACTATCACTCAGCCATAAAAAAGAATGAAGTAATGCCATTTGCAGCAACATGACCTACTGATTATCATACTAAGTGAAGTAAGTTACACAGAGAAAGACAATATCATATATCACTTATATGTGAAATCTAAAATAAAATTATACAAATGAACTTATTTACAAAAGAGGAACAGATTCACAGACATAACAAACTTATGGTTACCAAAGGGGAAGGTGGGATAAATTAGGAGTTTGGGATTAACAGCTACACACTACTATATATAAAATATATACACAAAAAGGACCTACTTTATAGCACAGGGAACTGCATTCAATATCTTGTAATAACTTATAATGGAAAGGAATCTAAATTTTATATATATATATATATATATATATATATGAATCACTTTGCTTTACACCTGAAACTAACACAACATTGTAAATCAACTATACCTCAATAACAATGAAAAAAAAGATACCACTTTAAATATAAAGACATAGGTAGGATAAAAGTAAAAGGATGGAAAAAGATATTACATGGAAACTGTAATCAGAATAAACAAAAAAACAGCTAGAGTGCTGGATTAATCTCAGACAGAGCAGACATTAGAACAAGGAATATTTCTAGGGATAGTGAAGAATATTACATAATGACAAAGAAGTCAATTAT
>NW_020842141.1:705-1400 GCF_003676395.1 Aethalodelphis obliquidens | reverse complement strand
TTTCCTGAATATATTCAGGAAAAAACGCATACGGCCTTTTTGGCCAACGAAGCAAGCTTGCAAAGGAAATCTGCACTACAATGAAGTCTCACTTCCCCCCGGTCAAAAGGGCCATCTGAAAAAAGTGTAAAATCCAGAAATGCAGGACAGGCCATGGAGAACTGGGAGCCTTGTAATGTTGATGGCCGGGATGTAAATTGCCAACAGACACTCGGGAAATGTATATGGTGTTTCCTGAAACATCTAAAAAACAAAGAAACAGAGCCTAGGGCACTTCCACTTATGGTCCTATAGCTTAGGGAAATTAAAATCAAAAAGACACAGCCACCCCAAAGTTTGGGACACCTCTGTTTACAAGAACCTCCTTCACAGTACAAGTTGAACATCGCAGAAAGTGAAAAATGGATAAAGAAGTTGTGGTATTTACTTACAAAGCAATATCACTCAGCAACGAAATCTATGTAATCAGGCCCTTAGCAGCACAATGAGTGTATTCAGGTATGATGATTCTAACTGAAATAAGTCACACAGAAAAAGAAACATCATAAGATATCAGTAATACACGGAATGTAAACTTGGCTACACAGGAACTGAATTACAGAACAGACCAGGGTCTCAAATTTAGAAAACCAACTTATGCTTGCTTACGGGGATAGGTGAGTTGGGGTGCTGCATAAAACCAGAGATTGAAATGA
>NW_020842141.1:0-695 GCF_003676395.1 Aethalodelphis obliquidens | reverse complement strand
TTTCCTGAATATATTCAGGAAAAAACGCATACGGCCTTTTTGGCCAACGAAGCAAGCTTGCAAAGGAAATCTGCACTACAATGAAGTCTCACTTCCCCCCGGTCAAAAGGGCCATCTGAAAAAAGTGTAAAATCCAGAAATGCAGGACAGGCCATGGAGAACTGGGAGCCTTGTAATGTTGATGGCCGGGATGTAAATTGCCAACAGACACTCGGGAAATGTATATGGTGTTTCCTGAAACATCTAAAAAACAAAGAAACAGAGCCTAGGGCACTTCCACTTATGGTCCTATAGCTTAGGGAAATTAAAATCAAAAAGACACAGCCACCCCAAAGTTTGGGACACCTCTGTTTACAAGAACCTCCTTCACAGTACAAGTTGAACATCGCAGAAAGTGAAAAATGGATAAAGAAGTTGTGGTATTTACTTACAAAGCAATATCACTCAGCAACGAAATCTATGTAATCAGGCCCTTAGCAGCACAATGAGTGTATTCAGGTATGATGATTCTAACTGAAATAAGTCACACAGAAAAAGAAACATCATAAGATATCAGTAATACACGGAATGTAAACTTGGCTACACAGGAACTGAATTACAGAACAGACCAGGGTCTCAAATTTAGAAAACCAACTTATGCTTGCTTACGGGGATAGGTGAGTTGGGGTGCTGCATAAAACCAGAGATTGAAATGA
>NW_020842140.1:0-1401 GCF_003676395.1 Aethalodelphis obliquidens | reverse complement strand
CACAAAGTGCTGTTAGTGTCAGTATATCACCCCCAAGCAATATACTTTTGCTACACATTTACACATTTAAAAAATTTATAGGAATGAGGTCAGAAGGTACCTAATAGTTTGTAACCCCTTCCCACGGGTGAGTAAATATTTTTAACAACCTGATTTTTAATTCCTAATATTCCACTGTAGCTATAATTTATCCCACTAATCCGTCATTGTTGCACAATTAGATGGCTTTCCATTTTTACGATCATAAACTATGCTTGAGTATATTTGTAGCTATCACCTCATCCAAATTATTAGTATTTCTTTTAGGACAAATTTCTCGAGGTGGAATTGCTGGGTCCAACAATATGCAAACATTTCAGGGATGTGATTCATAATACTCTTTGCCCCTTAGGAAGCGTTAAATCCATTTTCAGGAATCCCCCCTGGGGCCCAAAGAGAACATTATTTCTATTTTTAAAAAGGATTTCCAGACGTTTAAATATTTTGTTGACTCCAAGGGTGGTGGTAGAGGGGCTAAAAAGTGAGACTTGGACAAAAAGTGAATGCCGTTTCCCTGGCACACTGCCAACAGAGCACTGCGCACCCTTGCCCAAGTGGGCCCTCAGGTCGCTGCATCTGCCACATGGCTATGGTCCTTGGCCCATCCTGAGCCTAGATGTGCCTTCCTTAGTCTCTCCTCTCTTGCCTTTGCTCCTCCCTTCAAAGTGATTCTCAATGGGAGCCGAGCTGTTCCCTACTGGCTTACAATGGACGCTTCCGCGGCTGGGGGGTCTGTTGTCACAATGATGGGGGGGAATACCCTTGAACCTAGATTCCCGACACCCTGTGCGATGGAAACATTTTCTATTTCTCACATGACTTTCAAACGTTCCTCTGGACATTTATGTAGGTGAAATCCTGCATCTAAAACCTGTATATAATATCTGGACCTAGATCCTACCTCCATTCTACAGAGAAGTAAGAAACAGCTTTTGAATGAATCTTCCAGTAATACATAGATATTTAGTAAGTAAACTGAGGAAAGACTGTGTCAATAATTTGTTTTGTTCCAGGTTTTTTCAAGACTTGTTTACAACTACGGAAAACTCGTATCGCCAGTGGCAATGCTGCTACTGGTATTCAAGTGAGTGATTTAACACCCCACTTCAGTCTACACCCGCAGCTGCCACAGTCACAGTGATTCTACGTTCAGGTGCAAGCATCCAACCCCTTCACTGTGGCTCTAATGTAGTCGTCCAAGCATACATCTTAGTTTGTAACACATTACTTTGCTTTTATTTCTGCGTTATATTATAGTCTTTTAAAAAGTCTAAAAATTATGTGTGTAGTTAGGTACTACTGTTATCTATGAACTGCATTTCAGGATTTTAAAGAGTGTGTTTAAAACTATTTGTTATAAAA
>NW_020842139.1:0-1403 GCF_003676395.1 Aethalodelphis obliquidens | reverse complement strand
AAAGAGGAAAAAAATAGCATCTTCTAAGGGCACCTACTTGCTTCCCCTTGGGCGGATAGACAGGCTCTGCCAGCAGCGGGGGTCTGTGTGTGTGTGTGTGCAGTTCTGGGCTGGGTCTGCCAGCTCTTTCATGGCTCCTGAGGTGGCTCTGCAGGGCTCTGGTCCGCCTGCCCCACCCCGGCCCCACCCAACCCCGGCCCTGCCCCAGGCATGCTCCTCGGGCTTACCCTGAGCCATGCTCACCTTACTTATCTGGGTGGAAGGTAGGATTTGAGTAACTGTTCTGGGAATGCTCCTCCCAACCGATCTGTCAACATGTTCTTTTTTTTTTTTAACATCTTTATTGGAGTATAATTGCTTTACAATGGTGTGCTGGTTTCTGCTGTATAACAAAGTGAATCAGCTATACGTATACATATATCCCCATATCCCCTCCCTCTTGCGTCTCCCTCCCACCCTCCCTATTCCACCCCTCTAGGTGGTCACAAAGCACTGAGCTGATCTCCCTGTGCTATGCAGCTGCTTCCCACTAGCTATCTATTATACGTTTGGTAGTGTATATATGTCCATGCCGCTCTCTCACTTCATCCCAGCTTACCCTTCCCCCTCCCCATGTCCTGAAGTCCATTCTCTACGTCTGCGTCTTTATTCCTGTCCTGCCCCTAGGTTCTTCAAAACCTCTTTTTTTTTTAGATTCCATATATATGTGTTAGCATACGGTATTTATTTTTCTCTTTCTGTCAATGTGTTCTTTTAAGCCCATGAGTGTGTAGAGAAAGGAACAGATCTGAATGGGGTCAAGTGTGTATGTGTGTGTAGCGTGTAGGTGGGGAGTATAAGTGTGTGTGGTACGCACATGGGTGGTATGTATGTGTGTGTGGTGTGTGTGTGTGTGTGGTGTGTGTGTGTTATATGTGTGTGGGGGGTGATGTGTGTGTGTGGTGTGTGTATGTGTGTGGTGTGTGTGTGGAGTGTTATATGTGTGTGTGGGGTGGTGTGTGTGTGGTATGTGTATGTGTGTGGTGTGTGTGTGTGGAGTGTTATATGTGTGTGTGGGGTGATGTATGTGTGTGGTGTGTGTGTGTGGAGTGTTATATGTGTGTGGGGGGTGATGTGTGGTGTATGTGTGTGTGGTGTGTGTGTGTGGGGTGTGTATGTGTGTGTGGTGTGTGTGTGTGGAGTGTTATATGTGTGTGTGGGGTGGTGTATGTGTGGTGTGTGTGTGGTGTGTGTGTGTGTGTGTGTATGTGTGTGGTGTGTGTGTGTGGGGTGATGTATGTGTGTGTGGGGTGATGTGTGTGTGTGTGTGTGTGTGTCTGTGTGTGTCGGGTGATGTGTGTTTATGGGTTTTGGCAGTGCCTCCTTCCCCTCCTTCCCTCTCCACATGCAGAAGGAGGCCACTG
>NW_020842138.1:0-1403 GCF_003676395.1 Aethalodelphis obliquidens | reverse complement strand
CCTGGGATGACTGTGGTTCCTCTGAACCTTCCTAAGCTTGGGTGAGCTCAGGTGTCACCCTCCTCCCAAGCTGGGGGGCAATAAAAAGCAGGGGAATTCCCTTGAGCAAGAAGAAGTGAGGGCAGTTATATTCCTACTGCCTCTGAAGCTTTAGGACGGAGACTTGTGTGGGGTTGAGTGTCAAAGACTCTAATCAAGCTTCTCAGTGATTTTCTTTGTAATAGTTTTACTATTTAGGGTCTGTGAAAATAGGCAAGGAGGCTGGTTTAAAAGTCTCTCCCACCCCTAAAAATATAAAAAAGAAGATAAGAGAGGGGGAATATAAGTGAAAATGATCTGGCAAGTATAGTGATCTTGGTGGCTGGTAGGCAGGTGAAACGCTTTCCACGGGTAATTCCAGGGTGGAAGCAGCCTTGAAGTAGCTCCATTTTGGGGTGGTCTGGTCCCCCTCAGTCAGGTGCAGTCTGATGTATGCAGTGGTGGTCAGGAGCTTGGACTTCCTTCAAGGGTGGCAGTTGTGTCCCCCTCCTGTCTGTGGGGTCTCTCCACCAAAGCTCTCTCCTCCAGACCCCTTGCCTCAACGGATGGTTTTACTTAGATTTACAGATGGTATCCTCTCTGAGCACTCTCCCAGTCCTCAAGTTATACAGTGAAAGCTCTTCTTTGTCTTCAGTCTCAGACACCTTATAGAAATGAACTTCTACTTTCAAGCTCTGCATATTTAGACAAATATAAATGCTTTCCTTTCTGTGCAGTTGGCTTTCCTCAAGTGTCTGGTGACTTTTGAGTGTGTGCTGGGCATGCTGCTCTGTCTTGGGGAAGGCCTGGCTTCTTCTGGGCATGGGGCTCATAGGCACTGACAGATTCTTTTCCCAAGATCCTAACTGACTTTCCCAGTGGAGGCAGACACTTGTTCCTGTTGTCTGGCTCATGGTGGTGGGTGAGGGTCACCTGGCCTGGCTGCCTCCACGAGGTACCCTGATAATCATCCCAAGACTTCTCTGCTCTTGCCTCCTTCTGGGCATGAAGCACCCTTGGTGCTGTACCCACCTTTTGGGGCAGGACCTTCAGCTGTTTCCTGGGCTGTGGGTTCAATCCAATGCAGTCTGCTTTCACGCCTTTAGGAATTTCTCTGAACCACTGAATTCTCTTTCTCGTTTTCCAGTGTGGCTATGTACATGTACATATATATGTGACTGTACATATATATGCATTTACTTCTTATATCTTTTCTTTCAGTTCTAGGGTTTGCAGTGTATGCTCATCACCCAAGTAATTTCCTTCTCTATGATGTTCACAGTCAACAATCTATGTTCATAAATGATATACATACGACTTCAGAGCTGGAGGAGGAATCATAGCAAATTATTGTGGGTGGCTGACCAGTGAGGATTTCTCCCAAA
>NW_020842137.1:0-1405 GCF_003676395.1 Aethalodelphis obliquidens | reverse complement strand
GATTGTCATACTGAGTGAAGTAAGCCAGACAGAGAAAGACAAATGTCCTATGAAATGGCTAATATGTGGAATCTAAAAAAATGGTACAAATGGACTTATTTACAAAACAGAAATAGAGTCACAGATGCAGAAAACAAACTTATGGTTACCAAGGGGGAAAAGCGGTGGGATAAATTGGGAGATTGGGATTGACATATACACACTGCTATATATAATGCAGATGACTAATAAGGACCTACTATATAGCACAGGGAACTCTACTCAGTACTTGGTAATGACATACGGGAATAGAATCTAAAAAAGAGTGGATATATGCGTATGCATAACTTATTCAATTTGCTGTACACCAGAAACTAGCACAACATTGTAAATCAACTCTATTCCAATAAAAAGTAAAGATTAAAAGGGTAGAGGGAGCCCAGGAGACTTTATAACAAGACTGTGACAAGGTCCCTTCTCCCTCCCGGCTTCTGGATCTGGGACCAGGGTTGGGAACACGCTCAGGCCTGGCCAGGTGTCTACGAGCTGGATCTTCACTACCCCTGCACCGCCTCGCCCTTGCTCTGGGTTCTCACAACCCCTCCAGGCGCCTCTTCTCCTCCCCTGGCCCACAGCCAGCCCAACTCACGTGAAGAAGATGAGGCACAGGCAGAGAACAAGCAGCGTGGTGACACCAGCTCCCCCAAGGGCCCCCTCAATCACTCCTGCCCTGGCCCCCGAGTTTCCTGCAGACAAGAGAGACTTGGGGAGAATTCCAATCCTGACGAGCAGGCCTAAGTCTCCTCCTCTCCGTAGCAGGTAGAGAGGGGTGCCCCCTCTTCCCACCGAGGTTTCAGCCCCTAGGTTCCCCCACCATTTCTAGGACCTGAGCCTTTTCCAGAAGGACACAGTCTATGCCACACTTCCTCTCCAGCCCACATACTCCCAACAAACTTCAGCTCTTCGTGGAGTCAGATATTTGTCCATCCAGGGTCTCTCTGCAAAAGAATCCAGACCTGGCCACAGCAGAGCCATGAGGTTCTGTGCCCCGTGGACTTTCCACAGAGACAGACAGACAGAGAGCACTGTGGGCTGCTGAAGGACCTTGTCTCTCCTTCCTTCCAGGGAGGGGGTCTAAATCTTCTCTCCTGGCCTCTATTGGCCCTGTCACTCAGGGTCCATGGTGATCTTTTGTGCCTTCAGAAGGAGGTGGCAGCAGGAAGCTTCTCAGACCTCCAGGTCAGGCCCAGACAGCTCTCCTGGCCCTGCCTGGTGGCACCCCAACACCCAGGGCAAGGGATGTGCGTCTGGGCGTCACCTGTCAACAGTGTGGTGGGCACTGCTGAGACAGCCTTAATGGGGCTCTGTCCAGATGGGGCACCAGGTGTTATGACCAGTGGGAATACAGCAGTGAGGGGAGCGCTGG
>NW_020842136.1:0-1405 GCF_003676395.1 Aethalodelphis obliquidens | reverse complement strand
TGCTGTTGGGGGGAGGCCGTGCGTGTGTGGGAAAGTGCAGCGGGGACAAGGGAAGTCTCTTTACCTTCTGACGAATCTGCTACGAACCCAAATCAGTTCCTGAAAATAAAGTCTACTTAAAAAATGCCCCCCTCACAAGGCCTTCGGTGACTGGAGAAAGATAAAGACCATATTTAGAACAGTCGCAGTGCAGACCCTCCTCCTCCTGGGAGCAGGCGGGTCCCAGCAGCTGCGGGGTTCTGTGGGGAGAGATGGGAGGGATCAGAGGAGACTCTCCCCTCCCTAGAACCCAGGCGTCCTTCCCTCAGGTGTGTTCCAACTCACTTTTCACAACGAGGCTCAGAGATGCTTCCTTGGACCCCAACGGATGCTGAGCTCGGCAGACATATTTCCCATGGTCCTCCAGTTCCACCCGGGGCAGCTCCAGGACCCCTGGGTTCGAGGAATTGGAGGGGCTCAGGGTCAGGCTCCCCCGGATCCAGCTCATCCTGGCAGGAGGGTTGCTGTCGGCAACACAGTCCAGGCGTAGGAACTGGCCCTCCTGGACTGGGAGAGATAGGCTTTGGCCCAGACTTTCAGGTCCTGGCAGGACAGAGAGAAAGCTAGCTTCAGTCTGCCTGTCTGTCTGTCTGTCTCTTCCATTGCCTAAGGGTTCATATCTTCCTGCTTTGTAGCACTTGTCAATTTCCTCTGTGTAAAAACTCCCATCTTGGCCAATTTCAAGCACCTAATTTGAAGCCTCTGAACCCAGAAGTGGGAAAAGATGGACACAATGGCACAACTGGCTCTCACCAACCAGTAAGAGCTAGTCTCAGTACATCACTGAATACAACTTAAAAAAAAAAATGGCGGGGGTTCCCTGGCAGTCCAGTGGTTAGGATTCTGTGCTTCCACTGCGGGGGGGCACGGGCTAGATCCCCAGTTGGGGAACTAAGATCCCACAAGCCACGCGGTGCGGCCAAGAAAAATGGCATGTTTTTGCCTAGCAAAATCACCATACACTAAGTCAAAAGCCCATGATTAGGATGAAAATAAATCCTCTCAACTTATACACAGACGATTGCGTTAATATGAAAAGAGTTTCTTCAAATCATCAAGAAAAAGACCACAAAGAAATAGGCATGGGGCTTCCCTGGTGGCGCAGTGGTTGAGAGTCCGCCTGCCGATGCAGGGGACGCGGGTTCGTGCCCCGGCCCCGGGAAGATCCCACATGCCGCAGAGCGGCTGGGCCCGTGAGCCATGGCCGCTGAGCCTGCGCGTCCGGAGCCTGTGCTCCACAACGGGAGAGGCCACAACAGTGAGAGGCCCGCGTACCACAATAAAAATAAGAAAAAAGGAATACGCATGTTTTTTAAACACAATGAAAGATACCCAACCTATTCACAAAATGATAATGCAAGTTAAC
>NW_020842135.1:0-1406 GCF_003676395.1 Aethalodelphis obliquidens | reverse complement strand
CACAATACTGATATAGTAATTATGTAGGAGAACGGCCTTATTCTTAGCAGACACGTAATGTGAAATATTTAGTAGTGAAATGTCATGATATCTGAAACTTTCAAATAGCCCAGTAAACAGAGAGAGAGAAAGAAAATGTGTCATAGGTACACAGTCGTTCAAATTGTTGTAGTTCTGAACATTTGGAAATAACAAGTTGGGGGAGAATAAATGTATAGTAATAAATTTCATGTAACGTATATTTGTTTTGGATATTTGTATTATACTTAAGATTTCCTTTTTATTTATTTATTTTGAAAAATATTTATTTATTTGGCTGAGCCAGGTCTGAACTGCGGCACGCATGATCTTTAGCTACGGCATGAGAACCCTTAGTTGCAGCATGTGGGATCTAGGTCCCTGACCAGGGATCGAACGTGGGCCCCTCAGCATTGGGAGTGTGGAGTCTTAGCCCCTGGACCACCAGGGAAGTCCCTTAAGATTTCATTTTTTAAAGCTCCATTGTTATTAAAGAGTTATCGTCTTAGACCAGTGGTTTCCAGAGTTTTGGATTTTCCAATTATTAAGATTTCTAAAAACATTTTGCGGTACTAATTTTTAAAATCATGATTCTACAAAAAGGCCATTCCAAGACTAAAAACAGTAAGAGTGACTTGACACCAAAGAACAGGACACGTCTTTAAAACAGGATATCCATTTAGCTTTATGGAAAACATACCGATATTTCCTGAGCTTTTCTCTCCTCCCTCCGCCCAAATAGAGGAAAGCTGAGGCTCAAAATCCCAGTTTGGGGTAAGTTAGGCTGCCTCTGACCAACAAGATCAGGGCCGGTGATGCCCTCTTGTGGCACCCTGGAGAATTACTGCCATCTGACTTCATGTCCTCAGACTTCATGTCCTCTGACTTTGAGGGACAGTGCCCTCACAGTAACTCGGTCGTTCATTCATATGTGCCAGGCATTGTTCTCAGCATTTGGGACATATCAGTAATGAAAACAAATATCCCTGCCCTGCTGGAGCTTACATTCAGGTGGGGAGACACCCAATAAATAAATAACACATAAATAAGTGCTATGGAAAAAACAGCAGTGGTAGGGGTTGGGGGTCAGAATATAGGGGTTTGTAGTGTGGGACGCAACTTAAAATAGTGTAAGCCCCCCCGAGAAGATAACTTTGTTTTTTAAAAAAAATTATTTTTTTGGTTGCACCGGGTCTCAGTTGTGGCAGGCGGGCTCCTTAGTTGTGGCTCACCAGTTCCTTAGTTGTGGCATGCACATGGGATCTAGTTCCCTGACCAGGGATCGAACCCTGGCCCCCTGTATTGGGAGCACGGAGTCTTATCCACTGCACCACCAGGTAAGTCCTGAGAAGATACCTTTTGTGTAAAGAGTTGAAAGGAGGTCATGG
>NW_020842134.1:0-1406 GCF_003676395.1 Aethalodelphis obliquidens | reverse complement strand
CCATGACCTCCTTTCAACTCTTTACACAAAAGGTATCTTCTCAGGACTTACCTGGTGGTGCAGTGGATAAGACTCCGTGCTCCCAATACAGGGGGCCAGGGTTCGATCCCTGGTCAGGGAACTAGATCCCATGTGCATGCCACAACTAAGGAACTGGTGAGCCACAACTAAGGAGCCCGCCTGCCACAACTGAGACCCGGTGCAACCAAAAAAATAATTTTTTTTAAAAAACAAAGTTATCTTCTCGGGGGGGGTTACCCTATTTTAAGTTGCGTCCCACACTACCAACCCCTATATTCTGACCCCCAACCCCTACCACTGCTGGTTTTTCCATAGCACTTATTTATGTGTTATTTATTTATTGGGTGTCTCCCCACCTGAATGTAAGCTCCAGCAGGGCAGGGATATTTGTTTTCATTACTGATATGTCCCAAATGCTGAGAACAATGCCTGGCACATATGAATGAACGACCGAGTTACTGTGAGGGCACTGTCCCTCAAAGTCAGAGGACATGAAGTCTGAGGACATGAAGTCAGATGGCAGTAATTCTCCAGGGTGCCACAAGAGGGCATCACCGGCCCTGATCTTGTTGGTCAGAGGCAGCCTAACTTACCCCAAACTGGGATTTTGAGCCTCACCTTTCCTCTATTTGGGCGGAGGGAGGAGAGAAAAGCTCAGGAAATATCGGTATGTTTTCCATAAAGCTAAATGGATATCCTGTTTTAAAGACGTGTCCTGTTCTTTGGTGTCAAGTCACTCTTACTGTTTTTAGTCTTGGAATGGCCTTTTTGTAGAATCATGATTTTAAAAATTAGTACCGCAAAATGTTTTTAGAAATCTTAATAATTGGAAAATCCAAAACTCTGGAAACCACTGGTCTAAGACGATAACTCTTTAATAACAATGGAGCTTTAAAAAATGAAATCTTAAGGGACTTCCCTGGTGGTCCAGGGGCTAAGACTCCACACTCCCAATGCAGAGGGGCCCACGTTCGATCCCTGGTCAGGGACCTAGATCCCACATGCTGCAACTAAGGGTTCTCATGCCGTAGCTAAAGATCATGCGTGCCGCAGTTCAGACCTGGCTCAGCCAAATAAATAAATATTTTTCAAAATAAATAAATAAAAAGGAAATCTTAAGTATAATACAAATATCCAAAACAAATATACGTTACATGAAATTTATTACTATACATTTATTCTCCCCCAACTTGTTATTTCCAAATGTTCAGAACTACAACAATTTGAACGACTGTGTACCTATGACACATTTTCTTTCTCTCTCTCTGTTTACTGGGCTATTTGAAAGTTTCAGATATCATGACATTTCACTACTAAATATTTCACATTACGTGTCTGCTAAGAATAAGGCCGTTCTCCTACATAATTACTATATCAGTATTGTG
>NW_020842133.1:0-1407 GCF_003676395.1 Aethalodelphis obliquidens | reverse complement strand
GTTGCTTGTAGTAATCTCTCAAGATCTTTTGTATTTCTGCAGTGTCAGTTGTTACTTCTGCTTTTTCATTTCTAATTCTATTGATTTGAGTCTTCTCCCTTTTTTTCTTGATGAGTCTGGCTAATGGTTTATCAATTTTGTTTATCTTCTCAAAAAACCAGCTTATAGGTTTTTTGATCTTTGGTATCGTTTCCTTCATTTCTGTTTCATTTATTTCTGATCTGATTTTTATGGTTTCTTTCCTTCTGCTAACTTTGGGGTTTTTCTGTTCTTCTTTCTCTAATTGCTTTAGGTGCAAGGTTAGGTTGTTTATTCGAGATGTTTCCTATTCCTTAAGGTAGGATTGTATTGCTATAAACTTCCCTCTTAGTACTGCTTTTGCTGCATCCCATAGATTTTGGGTCGTCGTGTCTGCATATTCATTTGTTTCTAGGTATTTTTTTATTTCCTCTTTGATTTCTTCAGTGATCACTTCGTTATTAAGTAGTGTATTGTACATCCTCCATGTGTTTGTATTTTTTACAGATCTTTTCCTGTAATTGATATCTAGTCTCATAGCGTTGTGATCGGAAAAGATACTTGATACAATTTGAATTTTCTTAAATTTACCAAGGCTTGATTTGTGACCCAGGATATGATCTATCTTGGAGAATGTTCCATGAGAACTTGAGAAAAATCTGTATTCTGTTGTTTTTGGATGGAATGTCCTATAAATATCAATTAAGTCCATCTTGTTTAATGTATCATTTAAAACTTGTGTTTCATTATTTGTTTTCGTTTTGGATGATCTGTCCATTGGTGAAAGTGGGGTGTTAAAGCCCCCTACTATGAATGTGTTACTGTCGATTTCCTCTTTTATGGCTGTTACTATTTGCTTTATGTATTGAGGTGCTCCTATGTTGGGTGCATAAATATTTACAATTGTTATATCTTCTTCTTGGATCGATCCCTTGATCATTATGTAGTGTCCTTCTTTGTCTCTTCCAATAGTCTTTATTTTCAAGTCCATTTTGTCTGATATGAGAATTGCTACTCCAGCTTGCTTTTGGTTTCCATTTGCATGAAATATCTTTTTCCATGCCCTTACTTTCAGTCTATACGTGTCTCTAGGTGTGAAGTGGGTCTATTGTAGACAGCAAATATATGGGTCTTGTTTTTGTATCCACTCAGCCAATCTGTGTCTTTTGGTGGGAGCATTTAGTCCATTTACATATAAGGTAATTATCAATATGTATATTCCTATTCCCATTTTCTTAATTGTTTTGGATTCATTATTGTAGGTCTTTTCCTTCTCTTGTGTTTCTTGCCTAGAGAAGTTCCTTTAGCAGTTGTTGTAAAGCTGGTTTGGTGGTGCTGAACTCTCTCAGCTTTTCCTTGTCTGTAAACGTTTTAAGTTCTCCATCAAAT